>NW_020622934.1:8378387-8478079 GCF_003573695.1 Papaver somniferum
TTGATAAGCATGTATATGCTACATTTTATACCCATATTTATATTATCTATGATACAATATTTTAGTTACTAATACTATTTTAGTGCTTTTGTAGAAAGTACAAGTGAATTCGATCATCCAGCGAATAAACAGCAAAATGTGAGACTTAATGGTGTTTCTGACGAAAATGGAAAAATGTGTTTGGCCTGGTACTTCCATATATCAGCAACCACAATGATGAAATGTGGTTGGCCTGGTATTTCCATGTATCAGCAACCACAATGATCAATTATGCTGGCCTGGTATTTCTATATATCAGCATCACTTATTATGATGGCATGGTATTTCCATGTATCAGCAGCCGGGTTGGCCTGGTATTTCCATGTATCAGCAACCAAAATTATGAAATGGGGTTGGCCTGGTATTTCCATATATCAGCAACCACAATGATGAAATGAGGTTGGCCTGGTATTTCCATATATCAGCAACCACAATGAAAAAGATGACAAAATGTAGTTGGCCTGGTATCTCCATATATATCAGCAGCATAAAATTGTTTCATCTGCGATGCACAAACGCAACAAATGAATTGAAATCAAAATGGGGTTGGCACATGTAAACTTAAAATGAGAAGTATTTTATCTTTCTTACTTTATTATAAATATATTCCATCGGGAAAGATAATTTATTTGCCATGTGAAGAATTAATTGAGGAATATTTACACGTGAGATTATTTTGGAAATAAAATAATTTTTTCTTCATTTGGGAGATTTTGGAAATAAGGAGAGTTTATTATTTCATTGGAAGAACGAGGTGGCAATACTATTTGGGGAAAGATACTGATGACGACATTAACTTGTGTGCAAGTATTTCATAGAATAATTTATTTTGATACTTTGTTTAATGAAATAAAATAAAGGGAAGGTGTATAAGAAGGATGTCGAATATTTGAGGGGAGGAGGCCGATGTCCAGAGAACGGAAGGGAGGCGGCTACACATCCAAATAGCGTTTGGAGTTCTTCATTTACTTTTTCGATTAGCTTGTCGTTTTGATTTCAATTTGTTTGTGGCTTTTGAGAAATCCATGTCGAGCTAATCCATGTTAGGGTGAAAGGATGAAGTTGTAGGTTAATTTATTTTGTGTTCTAAACAATGGGTTTTTCATAATATGAGCTTAATGATAATTGATTTGTCTCTGTTTCAATGTTTTTACCTTCTGGTTATATTTTTCATGTTCTATGCCATGTATAGTCCATAGTTAGATTAGTAGAAGAACTCATTGAACCTTTGCAATAATTTAATTATGAATCTCATTTGACTATTTATGCCATGTATATCTAGTGCTTAAGAATTCTACCTTAAGGTGAGAACAAACTACCATTTTAAGAATTCTAGTTGACGATTCTTAATGAAATATCTTTCGTGTACTAGTAGCTAGGTTTGGTATTTTACATGAGTTAATCCAAAACCTTTGTGATTGAACATAAATAAATTACCTACAACGGATTCTTGGAACCTTAACACTTTCACATCTTTGGTTATATTTTTATTATTTTGTTATCATTTTGTCCGAATTTCTGAAAACTCTCAAAAACATTACATTGTTGATTAGTGACTCTTGATATTAATCAGTAGTGGTATTTCACACTCCTCGTGGGAACGACCTGTACTTGCCGCTGTCTACTAGTTAGACATTGTGCACTTGCAGTTTATTACTGTAGGATTCCCCTACCTACCACAGGACTAAACTCAAACTTTCTATTTCTTCTGCCAAAAACTAAAGGTGCAAAAAAGGTATATCGATTTAGACCTATTGGTTTAAGTAACTTCTGCGTCAAGATTATTACTAAAATCATTACTATTAGAATAAGCAGTTTCCTACACAAACTAATTTCCCCTCAGCAATGAGCTTTTGTCAAAGGTAGAAATATTCATGAACAAATAGTTTTGGCCTCTGAATTAGTAAATGAAATGGATATTCAAAGAAGAGGTGGAAATTTGGGTTTAAAACTAGATATTTCTCAAGCTTATTACACTATTAGTTGGGACATTAATTGCAGTGCTTAAACAGTATGGTTTTTTTGACACAAATTGTAATTGGATCAAAGTGCTTCTTCATAAAACAAAAATTTAAATATTGTTGAATGGTATCCCAATTGGTTACTTTGGTGTGGGAAGAGGAGTCAAGAAAGGTGACCCACTTTCTCCTATTCTTTATGTTTGAGCAGCTGATTCTCTTAGCAGGAAAATAATTCAATACATCCGGAATAGCAATATTCAACCAATGGTAATCAGAAGTGGAATTTATCCATCATATTTATTTTTTGCTGATGATATTTTCATCTTTTGCAATGGATGAAAGAAATACCTTCACCATATGAAGCTTCTACTTCAAGAATATTAACCTGCTTCCGGTCAACTAGTAAGTGCAGCTAAAAGTAAATGCTTTACGGGAGGAACTTTTAATTCTAGAAAAATGCAGATAGCCGAGTTCATGAATATGTCATTGTATACATTCCCTGATAAATACTTGGGAGTAATGTTGGTATCTGGTAAAGTCAAAGTTATTCATCTATGGTCTTTTGTAGAACTGCTTCGTAGAAGATTAGCCAATTGGGTAGGTAAAATGCTAAATTTTCAAGCTAGAGTAACTTTGATAAAGTATGTTATGACAAGCATTCCAATCTATAATATGTCTATCTATAAGTGGCCCAAAAAACTTATTGTTGCTTGTGAGAGAATTATAAGAAAATATTTATGGAGTGGTAATGCTAAAGACAGAAAATATATTACTTTGGATTGAGATAAAGTCTGTGTACCATTAGAAGAAGGGGGATTGGGAATTAGGAAGCTTGAAGACATTAATAAGTCTCAGTTGATGAAGTTATTGTAGAGAATTCTCAATTCAAATGAAGAATGGGCTCAGTTCTTTCTAACTAAATACCAAGATGCAAATGGCGATTGGATCACTTGTTATAAGAAGTCTTCAGTGTGGCCTGTGATAAAATGGATAATGCATGACTTTGATGAAAATGTAAGGTGGTTAGTTGGCAATGGGAAACAAATTCATATATGGAAGGATGCATGGATTCTGGAAAAAATCATAATTACAACTTCCCTGCAAATGATTATATTCAGCAACATTTACATTAGAAGGTTGAGAGTTTAATTTGTAATAACTCTTGGGTCATTCCATACGAAGTATTGGAGTTTATAAAAATTGAAGACCTACCTATCCTCTCATTACCAACTGACAAGACGATTTGGACACCTAATCAAAATGGGGAATTTTCTGTTCAAAGTGCATTAAATGCTATCAGGAAGAAGCAACCAAAAATGAGATACTATAAGAAAATTTGGAGACCTTGTATTCATCCATATACTGCTGGAAATATTTGGAAAATTTGCAGAGCAGAAAAGAGGTATGAATCTTGCTTCTAGATGTTTTTTATGTAGAAAGAATCAGGATTCAATGAATCATATCCTCTGGGAATGTGACTATGGTCAAATTTTATGGAAATGGATTGGTGGTATATTTTCTTTTAAAAACCCTCAAGATTTAGAAGACATATTCACTTTAGATAAAATGAAAAGTTCCGTGATTCAAGAAATCTGGTATATTGCAGCTTTCAACATTATGGTAGATATATGGTTTACCAGAAATAGAGTTTTCTTTGAGAATGAAAGTCCAAACAGTAAAATAGCTCAGAGAAGAATTTCTATTATGATTCAAGACAGTGAAATCAGGCTTAGAGGGTGTATGAATAACTCAGCTTATGACCTACAGATCCTAAAATTCTTTAATCTGAAGGATAGAAGATTTAAAATTGCTAGAGCCATTGAATGTATCTTCTCTCTTCCAGATCCTGATACCACATTACTTTGTTGTGATGGATCCTCAAGAAGGAATTCTGGTTGTGCAGGTTATGGATTCATTGCTAGAGATAATGCAGGTAATTTCCTTACAACAGATACTGGGGTTTAGGGTTCAGATACTAGGAGTGTCCAAAAATTTTGTTGCAGATATTTTGGGTGCAATAAGTGCTTTAGAATGGGCTGTGAAAGAACACAAGCACAAGGTGATCGTTAACTCTGATTCAACTGCTGCTATTACAGATTTTTTCAAGAATAAACTACCTTGGTACATATGGAGTAGATGGAGAAATGTCTGCAGTAGATTATCTTCTATTCATTTCAATCATGTTTACAGAGAGATCAACTTTTCAGCTGATTTATTTCCTAAGAAAGGAGTTCATTTGGAGAAAGGTCAAGTGATACATTTCCTGAGAGACCTTCTAACATTCATAGAATTGAATACCCTGATACAACCTATTACAGATTTGAGTAGCATTAGTGGGCTTGGGCTGTTTGTCCTGTTTCTGTATTTTCTTTTGCTTGTACATGTTGTCCAATGGGCTTTCTGTTTTCCTTTTTTTGATTATTTTTTGTAATTGCTTGTTTGATTAATAAAATAAGCTTTTTTGTTTTAAAAAAAAAAAGAATTTGTACCGAAAATATATTTAGTTTAACAAATGATTCAGTAAATCTCTAGAATTAGACAAATCTACGTGAAGTAGTAATAATAATATTCAGATGTTTAGTGTAATATTAGAACTAAAAGAAACTAAATTTATTTATTAATAGGATACTCTACGTTAATGGAAAAACCTAAAGACTATTATGATATATTATAATTTTATGCAGACTCAAAATTGGATCATATTAAATTACCAACGCCAACATTTGACAAGATATAGTATACAGATTCAACATGAATAAATAAAATCTATTATATCAATCTTTATGCGAATGTAGAATTATATTCAGAAGATTAAGGCTTAGTGTACCAACTGGACTAGCACCTTAAGAATAATGAGAATAATACCATAGTTGATAATACTATTTGAGTAATTAAGCTAGTAGCAAATCTATAATAGATAATATTTGGAAATTTTATATATGGTATTACAGTAAGGTTAAATTTATCAAATATTATAAATTGGCATAAAATCGAATTTGGATTACTATTATTGGTAAAATAAATAAATAAATAGATTCAGAAGACTAAGTAAACTTGTTTACGGGTAAAAACTGTTTCTGCTAGTTTTGGTAAATTTGGGTGTGTGGATAAGAAACGAATCTATACCTAAAACAAATGCACTGCACGAGAGTACTTTAGATTCGAGAGATCAATCTGTACAATCCTATCCTAAACCAATAAATGGTCGTTCCAGTCTTGCTTCGGTCACAAAGTGAAGGATAAGGGTTGGTCTTAGGGAGGGACGCGAAGAAGGTGTTGAGACCAGAATGATTAATTCTGAAGGTGTGGTTATTTTATGACTTGTATCAGAATTTGGAACTGTCTTGCGGAGTGTAAGCTATCAGTTCTTTGGTGTTTTCTGGACATTGTGTTGTTGTTAACCAAAACTCTATTTTTTGGTCGAAATAGGTGAAACCTAGTTATACAAGTCATAACTGAACGCACCCTGGTCTATAGGAAGTGAGAGTCGTTGAGTGATGGAGAAGTGGGGTAATGTGTAAATGCCAGAATCCACATTCCCACTATGAAGGAAACGGGTTTGTTTACACCCACTACTTCTTGCCGCCACTAACTGCCATGTTTTCCTGACACTTTCTTATGATGGACGTGTTGCACGTCGCACGCTGTAAACCACCAGACCAATACCCTGATGAGCATCCCTCAGTTTGTGACATGTTTGATGTCTCGAGTATGGAAAAGTGTAGAAGATTACTGAGTGGGTCTTGTGTACAAGACCTGGATACTCTGATTAATTGTACGCCAACTAAATAGCAGATGGCCATGTGTGGCGAGTCAAAGTCAGGAGACTTGCCGCAAGAGAATAGCGTGTGATGTTGTTAGGCTTGTTGGTCGCCTAAAACTTGTCATAGGCCTGTCAATTCTGTGGCGAATTTGGACGGATGAGATTGTAATTCATGTGAGAGGGTGGCCATTGATTATGTCCGCATTCCGTTGACATCTTTTAATAGCATAGTAGAGCTATTGGCACATGCCAGTGACATGGTGGCATGGCCAAAGCTAGGATTTGGCGCCGTGGCCAAAATTAGGGCATGGCTAAGGCTACAATTTGGCATATTGGTGTTAGACCCAAATATGGCTTCGGCAACATTGGCTCCAGTTTCCACATCAATCCCAATGCTCTGGGTAGAATTACTTGGCTTGGTTGGCGCAACAACCTAATTAGCGCGTGTGGCATGTGGCCGCGACATAGTGACGTTTTTTGTGCAAACGGTGCCATAGTCATGCCAAAGGAACTACAACAAAGCCATAATGTGGAAACGGCCACATGAGCAAGGGTTGCTATGCGTGGCTATGGTATGGCGCCACTCTTAGGGTTTCCTGGGTCCAACATGGCTCGTGGCATGTTGTGGGGACCGAAGTGGCATAATTTGGGCCACCACTGGAAATTAGGGTTTCGACTAATGCCACTAAATCAAGGTCGTGTTTTTGATTAGGTACCCTAATTGAAGTCTGTTATGGTGTTGTCCACGAAGAAAAGGTGGGTTAGTGCATAGGCGCGCTATTCATGGCACGTTCGGCATGCTACTGCGGCAAAGTGGCACGTTTAGTGCATTGACGCGGCATGGCATGTTTGGCATCCCATTAGCTTGCGGAGCGGGATGACACGTTTGTCATGTACATTTGTCATGCCATTGGCATGTTAGCGCGGTTTTGGAAAGCCAATTTGGCATTGTGACCATCTGGCGTAATTTTTCCTCTTTTAATACTGTGGCAAGTTTAGAGCGACCTGATTGGTCGATAAAAAGAGGGGCCGGCCAAGCATGGGCGTGGCCACACTTCTAGAGTGCGTGGCGAATTTAAAGCGACCTGATTGGTCGATAGGAAATAGGGCCGGCAAGTATGGGCCCAGCCACAACTCATGTGCATGTGGCAGGTTTAAGGCGACCTGATTGGTCAACGGGAAACCGGGACCGGTCGGGCAACATGGGGTGTGGCCACTTGCAAGTGGCGCCGTCTGGCCTATGGCATGGCCACACCTCCCTTTATTGCTGCTCCTATTCCGCAACTCCTTTTATTATTTGTTTTATGATTTTGGGTAGGATTTTGCACCTACTAATCTATGGCAGATTAATTTCCTAGTTCGCGCTTAATTTCGACCCGCAGAGTTTAATATACTGTGCAGGGCGCAAAACCCTAATTTTTGCAAATTAGTCAGGGTAATATCTGAATCTTGTGAATTGTCACAAAATTGATTGAATTCCATGTGCTAACACAGAGTTCTTTAAGTTTATTGCCAGAGAGCAGTATGCTTTCCGATTGAGTACTTTTATGCAAGGACCTTAACCTTGATACTTGGAAATTCGTGCTACTCTGCTGCGAGTGAACACAAATTGTCATGCCATATCAATATTAAGGGTTCGGTCGGGGAACATAGCATAGAAAAAATACTCGGCAGGCTCCGGCATTAGTGAGTAATGCATCTAGGAGATTATATACTCATTAGGCTCTATACTAGTGAACAATTCATCTAGGAGCTTGAGTTTCAATATAATATGAAGAGAGACATAGGCACTCATCATATTTTGATATATTCTCCAAATTCCATGCGGAATATAGACATACCAATGTTGTTGATGGTGGATTTTAGTTCAGGGCTACAATTATAAAACCAGTATTTTATGATGTCACCCTGCAAGGGAAAAAAGTCGTTTAAGAAGTGATGAGTACAGAAAACCTCTTCACTGTATTTGAAACAATTTAATAAATACACGAAATTCACCCAAAATGGTGCGTGCAATAACAATCCCAAATATTCTGTGAATTTTATTAGCATTATTAATTAATACATTATTTTCCTAGTATTTTCCGTGTTATGTTCTCAGCCGAACTCTCATTATTAACATGACATGACGATTGAGTGTTCACTCTCAGCAGAGTAGCATGAATCTCTCAAAGTGCCAATATAGAGATGTGCATGAAATACCCACACATGGTACATCACTCTCTGACAAAGAGAGTCTCGCATCGACGCGCTTTGGTTAGCCCGATCGAGCATGCTTAATTTCCTTAAGGGAAATCTAGACTTTCCATATCAGTCTCAGACGATCGCGGCCACACAATTTGGCCGCACAATTTAACAAGCCTAGTCAAACTCCGTCAAGAATAGGCGATTGTCGTGATGACCACCGGCGGGCCCACTTATGTCCTAGCCGGTCGGACATCACACGAACATCTCCTAGCACCGTCAAACGTCAACCCTAAGTTGGGTGGTCGTGCTACTTTGTAGAGATTCGATCGGACATAGGCTGTTCAGGGGAGCCTTAAAACAATCACGAGCGTCCAACTTCTCCAGCCTGGTTGTACGAATTAGATCATCCCATGAATGATTGGGGAAGCGCTAACGCACACGCTGGCGGGCCCACTCTACCATTAACCGACCGCTTTTCTCACAACGTGGTCATGGATCAATGAATGTTTTCCCGAAACATGATGGACATGATTCTTTCCAAGGGTCGCGGAAGTCCACTAGTGTCTCAAATCGATCACGACCATCCAACTTAGCCAGCCTATTTGGATGACTTAGACCGAATTTAGGACCATCAGGAAGGTACACATGCGTTCACCGTCAGCCCAACATTGGCCCCACGTGATCGATCTCTCCAAAAGAGAATCACGGCGTGCCAAATCGCTTGGCTAAAGTTACGTGTGCGTGACTGATTCAAAACCCTAATTAGGGTTTGCGGCAATGCGCATCTGTCGTAGTTCGATCATGACCGTCCATCTTCGCCAGCCTAAACGGAGGATGTAGACATATACTCAAGAGGTCCCAAGGATGTCAACGTGATCCTCGTGGGCCCACCTTTGCGTGTGACCGGCCAGCCTATGCAAACTAGGGCCCGACGCCTCGGAACGCGCGCCCCAAAGGTGGCATGCCACACGTCCTTTAAACCTCTTTGCGGAAATATGTTTCTGTCGCAAATCGATCACGACCACTCATCTTTACCGGTCAAATTGAGTGGCCAAGATCGAATATATGTGGGACCGAGGGGGTAAGGCATGCACGTCAGTGAGCCATCTTCACGCACACTTGATCGGCTCACTCAAAAATAGCGCCCCTACTTGGATTGTGAAGCTAGACCGATACTAATTTCTTGTAGTTGTGTGATCTTATCTTGCTGATTCTATCGTGTTGAGTATAATCGTAACGATTGTCTTGAGATTGTTATCTCTGATAGGCAAGATATAAAAGTAGTCACAAACATCTTCGTCTTATCGTTTCTGATTCCACAACATATTCTTTCGCCGCGTCGATTAAGATTATTGTGAGGTGATTTATAATATTAGGTTGTTCTTCGGGAATATAAATCCGGGTTATCAA
This sequence comes from Papaver somniferum, assembly GCF_003573695.1. Classification (NCBI taxonomy): domain Eukaryota; kingdom Viridiplantae; phylum Streptophyta; class Magnoliopsida; order Ranunculales; family Papaveraceae; genus Papaver; species Papaver somniferum. The sequence continues at coordinate 8,387,748 of NW_020622934.1, forward strand.
TTGGTTCCTGTTCACCTTGATCTATCAAAAGATAGAACAAAACTTGTAGGTATTTATGTGGGAGACAGATTTATCTATTATCGTAGACTTTTCTGGGTAATACAGATTTGTTTATTAAAGTCTTCGACTGTGGGTCGTAGCAACTCTTAGTTGTGGGTGAGATCAGCTAAGGGAATCAAGTGCGTAGTATCCTGCTGGGATCAGAGACGTAAGGAGCACAACTGTACCTTGGATCAGTGTGAGATTGATTGGGGTTCAACTACAGTCCAGACCGAAGTTAGTTTGTAGTAGTCTAGTGTTTGTAGCGGCTTAATACAATGTGTGTTCAATCTGGATTAGGTTCCGAGGTTTTTCTGCATTTGCGGTCTCCTCGTTAACAAAATTCTGGTGTCTGTGTTATTTATTTTCCGCATTATATTTTGTTATATAATTGAAATATCATAGGTTGTGCGTAAAGATCAATCAATTAGAATATCCAACCTTTGGTTGTTGATTTACATATATTGACACTTGAACGTTGGTTTTTGGTACCGTTCAAGTGATTTCTCTTGTATTCAATTAGACTCGCAGATTTCTATTTGCTTGAGTAAGAATTGAATCGGGAAATAGAGATATTAGAACTCTTTGATATACTTTATTAAGATTGATTCTAGTTGATTCTCTTTAAAGTATATTGGAGTTAGTCCATACAGATTGCTAAACGAAATATTGGGTATGGTTGTTGTACCCACGCTTTTTCAATAGTGATGTCTCGGACTAGGATAGAGCATTAGACTTCACGGTGTTCATCATTTGAAGATGAAGAAATACTAAGGATAGATTGTGGAACTTCATCAACAAAAGGTATGCGGAGACTAAAACTCATCTATCACTTGGAAAGTCTATTTCTACTATATCTACTATATTGAGACAAAAGTCGTATTACTATATAGTATTCAATTATGCACATCTGAGATTTCGAGATGAGTTTAACTCGCTTACATATTTCTCGAAATATTTGTTGGTAATCTTTCGCTTCAACCAAGTTCATCTTATATTCTTGACGAAAGTCAAAAGATGATCATGTGAAAATCGCCGAGTAACATCTTACATGGTTTGTGTGAAAATTGCTTTGATTCTAATAGTTCGTGAAAACAATAATTTTCATCCTCTAAGAATGTTTCCATGATTGAAATAGAGTTTAAAATACTTAACCATAATTGGATTATGAACATAGTATGTGTTCTTGCATATATGTGATCCATGTCGGAACTATAGTATGCATACCCGTATGCGTACCTGTTAGTAATGAAATTCCGTAGCCTAAGTACACATACCCGTACGCGTACTGGCAAAGGGTTTGGGTCCGAGAATTTCTGTTGTGTTTGGGAGTATGCATGCCCGTTTGCATACTAACGAACCCAAACTCAATCCGTCTACTTAAGTATACGTACCCGTTTGCATACTTGAGTGTTTAAAGTTCTAAAATCGGTTTGTTCATGAACTAATACATTTATATATTAAAGAATGCATTCTATGCAAACCGTGGCTATAATGTTCATTAATTGATTCGATTGAATCAAACCGATTTTGCTTCAATTGTGTTCTTGTATACTTCTATGAGAATATAACAATTGAACACCTCTATAACTAGTTTTATTTGAGTCATTTGAACTAGTTGTGGTTAAGATGAATAAGGTTGATATGAGAGTGTTCATATATCTAACTTTGGTTAACTACTGTTGAGCCAACCTAGTGTACACGTTTAGGTACGGTTACTCAAACCTAAATGAAGGTACATTTGATTTGTGTATAACAAGCTAAGTTCGATCTAAAGGTTGAAAGATATTAGCTTGAATCTAATCAGGTTTTCATCTAACGGTGAATATTGAATTTTTTGTTACCAAGGTTACTTAGATTACGAACCCTGATTTGAAAACTATATAAGGGAGAATTATAGCAACTGGGAAGCCAAATCCCCACACCTTCTGTGTGATACTAGTTGCGACTAGAGTCGATTCTCCTTTAACCTTAGGTTTTTAACGAAACCCTGTAGGTTAAAAACTTGAAGACTTCATTGGGATTGTGAAGCCAGACCCAACTATTTTCTATGTAGTTGTGTGTTCTGATCTTACTTCTAATATCGTGATTGAGTATTATCTTTGCTAAGATTTATCTCCGATAGGTAAGATTAAGAGTAGTCACAAACATCTTCGTCTCATCGTTTGTGATTCCACAATATCTTGTTTCACTTCCATACAATTAAGATTATTGTGAGGTGATTTATAATACTAGGCTGTTCTTCAGGAATATAAGCCAGGTTTATCAATTGGTTCCTGTGCACCTTGATTTATCAAAAGACGAAACAAAACTCATAGGTATTTCTGTGGGAGACAGATTTATCTATTTCAATAGACTTTTCTGTGTGATAGATAGATTTGCAACTCTTGGTTATGAGTGAGATCAGCTAACGGAATCAAGTGCGTAGAATCCTGCTGGGGTTCAGAGACGTAAGGAGCGCAACTGTACCTTGATCGGTGTGAGATTAATTAGGGATCAACCACATTCGAGTATGAAGTTCATTGGTAGTAGGCTAGTGTCTGTAGCGGCTTAATACAGTGTGGTGTTCAAAGCTAGACTAGGTCCCGAGAATTTTATGCATTTTCGGTTTCCTCGTTAACAAAATTTCTGGTGTCTGTGTTATTTTTTTTCCGCATTATATTTTGTTATATAATAGGAATATCACAGGTTGTGCGTTAAGTTCAATCAGTTCTTGAATCTGATCTTTGGGTTGTTGGCTGAATTGATTGACACTTGGATATTGGTTTATGATACCGTCCAAATTATTTCTCTTATTCAATCGGGCCCGCAAATTCCTATTTGTTTGATTACAGATTGAATTGAGAAATCGAGATATAACTCTTTTATATACTTTTCTATAGATTGAGTCTATCTAGTTGATTCTCTTGAAAGTATATTGGAGTTTGTCTATTCAGATTGCCGAACGAAATATTGGATGTGTTTGTTAGGCCCCAGCTTTTTCAAATACTATAACAAAGTGTTCACTTGATAATAGGTACTGAAAAGACGAGGGTACCCAAATACACCACAATATTTTATTTATAAACCTATCAGTCCTCTACTGAATGCAATCGTCTATGGACAGAGTCGAGATAGTACAATAATTCAGTTTACACTTCTTGTGTTCGTCTATGGATACACGATCGAGATAATACAACAACAAGATCACTTGTGTGATTGAAATTGGATACAAGATCGATAGGATACGACAACAAAGTTTGTACTTGATAATTGGCTCGGAAATAACCGAAACTCTATAGGATAAATATCAAGTATTACAGAATTAACGTACTTGTGTATTTTACTTAATTATAATAACAATTATAATACAGAAAACAAAGTAAAATACACAACAAGATTTTGTTAACGAGGAAACCGCAAATGCAGAAAAACCCCGGGACCTAGTCCAATTTTGAATACTCTCAGAATTAAGCCGCTATACAAAATCTAATACCAACTTCGTATAGTAGAGACCAAGCAGACTACCCATAGCTACTTAGTTCCCTTAGTATCCTCACGCCTTCAAATTCCATAGTCACGCACGATAATAACAAGTCATTTGGATTGTATTCCGAACAGCAGAGGAAGAATCTGTTTGATAACCACTTTAATCAATCATTCTAGAAGATATTGTTGAGTCGTTGACAAAGTCTCTTATGTTTAATCTAATAAACTCCTTTATCTGGTTATATCAATCTAAATAATGACTACCGAAATAATCAATTTCTAGACTCGAAATCAATCAATATATATCTCAAAGAGAAACTATAAAGTGATGTCGATCCCACGCAACTAATCAATCAAGTCTATCAAAGATAAATCGATTCTAGTTGGATCCCAGCCGATCAAGGTTTGTTCACTAAATAGACAAGATACGAAAACTAATAAGAATTCTTCTTCGTCTTCAAATCTTCAGTTGCCTTCAAAAACTTGCACAACAACACTTGAATCCTCTTGTGATCAATCACACACATAATGGAGTCTGTTAATAATGGATTATCACAAGATGTATTTAGATATAACAACAGTTATAAAGATCTCGTCGATAATTTGATCTAGTCTGAGTAAATCTTGTATCAGAAGAGAAGATTCTCAAGAATAAACAAACTAGGTGCAATCAAAGTTTCAACAACCGTTAGTCAATCAAATCAATAATCGAAAACTAGTAACACTGCAATTATCTAGTTTCCAACGGTACTCGTGGAGCTTCTTTATCTCATAGAAGCCTTTAAACGAGCGGTCGTAAGAGATTACGCCTAATTAGGATACTATCCTCTCTGAATAGACGGCTCCACCAGAAACAACAAAAAATGAAGTTTGCCTGGCTCTTATGATAGTTCGCTAGAAATTCAAACTTAGGTACTTATAGACCAAGGTTATTTGGACACCAAGGAATTTCCAAAACCGAAATTATTCTTAAGATATGCAATGAATGCCCAAATTCGGTTTTCCTAATTTCAATATAAATATAGTCTAATATTTCCGAAATCTCTCATAAAAAATCTCCAGTTCGTAAATGCACATTAATAATTTTTATTCTCTAGAGCTATGCATTAATTTCTGGTGATTAAAGCAGATAAAACCAAAAATCTTAATTAAAAGATTCTCAATTTATTTCGGTATAGGATCACCTTGAGAATCAATGAATATCTTTGAACAAGAAATGATAAGAGTTATGTACATTTTCAAATATGTCGACATCATGAAGCTTCTCATCTTGGTAGACCCTTAAACTTTAATTCACACACAACACGAAGAAATATGTGAACCACGATTTTATATCATAAACCTATTATACCATCACTCCAAAGAATATTATGATCGGATATAATAAGATTCCCCCAGATAGGTTCTAATCGGTAATGATACCGGTTACACCTTGCTTCCCAAAGTCATCATGTGACCGGTTACACTTGCTTCCCAAGGTAACTATGTGACCGGTTACATTTTGCTTCCCGAGGTTATCATGTGACAATTACCACTAACCTCTAATACATTATGTGACCGGTCACACTTTGATCTCCAAAGTGTTTATGCTACCGATTGCATCTAGCATCCCAACATAGCATGTGATCAGTTACACTAAGTGACCGATTCTAACTTGCTACTCATTATAGGCCGTGACTGGTTATACCTCAAGTCTTAAAATAATCAGGATAGGTTCTACCACTGTCAACTCCATTGGTCATCAAAAAAAAAGATATTCAAAAAATAACAAGACCAATCATGATTTCACTTTCGATTATGAAAACAAGTTCATACATCTACTTCCTTAAACTAATGTAAAGATACATAGTTTTCTAGGATGAATTCATACCTATATGATGCACACATAATCAAATAAATATGTACAATAGATTATGTTGATGTCGTCTTTAAGAAGTTCCAAAATATAAGTGTTTATACTTCGTACTATGCTTCCTTGATACTTTGATCATCCTATTATGACCAAGTCTCATCACAAGAGTATTATATATAATATATACAGCTCTGTATGTTATGTTTTCAATATAGCATGACTTGAAATATACGTTAGGAATTGAAACAAGATCAAGTCAATATTACTAACCTCAAGTGGAAGGGTGATGTCGTTGTTGTAGTCATTACTTTTTCTTATTCTTCAGGTCATCGGAGTAATACTTGTATGTATCAACATTCCTAGATTTTCTAGTCTAACCTAAACGAAGTTGACTTTAGTATTTAATCATGCGACTCTAGATGAGTTTTGATACTAAAATATGACAACCAACCTTGACATACCAACGCTTGGTGATTTCAGCCGAGCTATGCTCTAACAGGTACGGTATAAAACCGAAGCACTATAGGTTCGATATCGAACGATAAGGAATTAACGCACGAGTGTAGTTACTTTAAATTATAATCACCAAATTATAATTGCGAAAAATAAAGTAAACAACACAACAAGATTTTGTTAATGAGGAAACCGCAAATGAAGAAAAACCTCGGGACCTAGTCCAGTTTTGAATACTCTCAGAATTAAGTCGTTATACAAAATATAATACCAACTTCGTATAGTTGAGACCAAATAGACTACCCCTAGCTACTATATTTCCTCAGTATCCATGCGCCTTCGACTCTAGAGTCACGCATGTGAATAACTACTCATTTGGATCGTATTCCAAACAGCAACGGGATGAATCTGTTTGATAACCACTCTAATCAATCTTTGTAAAAGATATTTATAAGTTGTTGACAAAGACTCTTCCGTTTCAACTAATAAACTCCTTTGTCTGGTTAGATCAATCTAAAACTTGATTACCGAAATAACCAATTCTAAATTCGCAACCAATCAATATAGAACTCGAAGAGTAACTATAGAGTGATGACGATCTTACACAACTAGACAATCAAGTCTATCAAAGATAAACACGATTCTAGTTGGATCCCATCCGATCAAGGTTTGTGCATTATATTCACAATATACGAAAACTAATAAGAAAATCTTCGTCGTCTTCAAATTTTCGACTGTCTTCTTAACAACCCGCATAACAAAACTTGAATCCTCTTGTGGTCAGTCACACACAAAACGAAGTCTGTTAGAAACGGATTATCCCAAGATGTCTTTAGATCCGCAAATGGTTCTAAATATCCCGTCGATACTTTGATCTAATTTGTATGACCCATATATCAAAGGAGAAGACTCTCAAGAGTAACCAAAATAGGTGCAATCAAAGTTTCAACAACCGTTAGTCAATCAAATCAATAATCGAAAACTAAAATAACAATGTTATTATCTAGTTTCCCACCAACGGTACTCGTAGAGCTTCTTGATCCCATAGAAATATTTAATTGAGCGGCTGTAAGAGATTTCACCTAAATAGGGTACTTTCCTCTCCGGATAGATGGCTCTACCAGAAACAACAAGAATGAAGTTTGCCTGGATCTTATTTTGGTAATCAAAGTTTAGGTTGATCTAACCAGACAAAGGAGTTTATTAGTTTTAACAGAAGAGCCTTTGTCAACAACTCACATATCCTGCAGCAAAGATTAATTAGAGTGGTTACCAAACATATTCTTCCTTTGTTGTTTGAAATACGATTCAAAGGACTTGTCATTCACGTGCGTGACTCTAGAAGTCGAAGGCGCATGGATACTGAGGAAACTAAGTAGCTAGGGTTAGTATACTTGGTCTCAACTATACGAAGTTGGTATTAGAATATGTATAGCGGCTTAATTATGAGAGTATTTAAAACTGGACTAGGTCTCAGGGTTTTTCTGCATTTGCGGTTTCCTCGTTAACAAAATTTTGTTGTGTCGTTTACTTTATTTCTGCATTATAATAGTTATTATAATTAAGTAAATTATACACGTACGTTAATCCGAATTACTTGAATTTGATCATAATAGTCTATCGGTTATTACCGTAACTATTGTCAAGTAAATATCTTGTTGTCGTATTGCCTTAACCTCGTCCATAGATAATCACACAAGGTATATGTTAGAGCATAGCTCGGTTGAACCCACCAAGCGTTGGTATGTCAAGTTTGGTTATCATATTTTAGTGAACCAAAACTCATTTAAAGAGTCGCTTGATTATTTATTAGAGTCAGCTTCGTATAGGTTAGCTTGAAAGTATTAGGATATGAGACATTACAAGTATTACGTGAAGACTTGAAGAATGTGAAGAAGTAAGGAGCTACAACGACGACATCATCCTTCCACTTGAGTTTAGTAATATTTGTCTTGAACCGTTTCATTCCCTAACGTATCTTTCAAGTCGTGCATATTGAAAACATAACTGTGAAGCTGTAAATGATTATACTCTAGTTAGACATAGTATTAAGGAATACAATACGAAGTATAACGCTTATCTTTTGAACTTCGTATATAAGACATCGACATAATCGTATGAATGCTATTGTGATTATGTATGGGTATGGGTGAAGATTTCGTCATAGGAAACAATGTTTTACATTAGTTTAAAGGAAGTACAATTCATAACTTGTTTTATGAATCGAAAGTCAAATCACTAGGTTTATTGGTATTGTTATTCATTGCAAATCTTTGGATTACCAATATGTGTGTTTAGTATAACCGCCCATGACTTGCTTATGTTCTTGGTAAAACTATTTACAAGGCCTGACTTTTGTATTGGTATGACTTTTATTAGTGAAACCGATCTTAAGTAATCACCTGAGATGGTATGGTCGATTTGTTGTAATTGGTATGACCAACTTTAGACATTGGGGGACCGATCCTAATAAGAGGTGCAACCGATCACAAAAGGGGAATCGATCCTTGTAAGAGGTGCAACAAGTTTTTAGTTATTGGAAACCGATCCTATGAACACGTGCAACACGTTTTTAGTCATTGGGAACCGATCCAATGAACATGTGCAACAAATACAAGTTAGATACCATATATATGTGGGAACCGATCCTAGTACCTAGTTAACCAAGTTTTGGTAACTAGCGTAACTAATTATAATACCCACATGGAGGTAGAACAGAAACTTGTTTTGGTAGAACCGTGAAACCCATGATTTGTGATTTGATAGGATAATCAATCACATAGTTCTTTGAAGTCAGATGAACGAATTCTAAACTTGTTTGGAAGTGTGGCAAATCGATTCCAAGATTGTAAATATGAAAAAGGATTTACAAAGTAAAGATGTTGACATACTTTGAACATATGCAGTAACTCTTATCATTTATTGTTAAAAGATATTCCTTAATAGCTAAAGGAGAATCCCATATCTAAATAAATTGAGAATCTTTTAATTAAGGTTTTTGGTTTTATATGCTTTTAATTTCCAGCGATTAAAATGCATATCTTTAGAAAATAAAAATTATTAATGTGCATTTACTAGTTGGATATTTTCTAATGAGATTTCGGTCATTAATTGGACAGAGTATTTCTAGGAATTATGAAAACCGTTTTGGTGTTTATTGCATATCTTTGAGAATATTCGATTTTTGAAATTTCTTGGTGTCCAAACTTCCGTGGTCTATAAATATTGAAGTTTGCATTTGAAGCAAACAAATCCTCAGATCCAGCAAAACTACCTAGTTGTGTTGTCACTGGTGGAGCCACCTATTCGAAGAGGAAAGTAAACTAATTAGGCGAAATCTCTTACGGCCGCTCGGTTTAAAGACTTCTTTGGTATTGAGAAGCTTTATTAGTACCGTTGGTGGGAAACTAGATAATTGCAGTTTATTATTAGTTTCCGATTGATCTGATTGACTAACGGTTGTTGAAATTTGATTGCACCTGGTTTGTTTATGCTTGAGAATCTTCTCTTCTGATATAAGATTCACTCAAACTAGATCGAAGTTTCGACGGGGATCTTTAGACTGTTTGTAGTTCTAAAGACGTCTTGTAATAATCCATTGTTAACATACTCCTTTCTGTGTGTGATTGATCACAAGATATTCAAGTTGATTGTGTGCAGGTGTTTATTGAAGATCTAAGAAGATTTGAAGACGAAGAAGATTTCTGATTTGGGTTCATAAGCTTTGGTGTGCACCATACTTGTTTCGGCTGGAAAAGGATCCAACTATAATCAGTTTATCTTTGTGAAAGATATAATTGATTAGTTGTGTAGATCGGCATCAATACAATTCTTTGTGATTCAAAATATTGATTGCAAAATATTGACAATTACTTTGTAATTGTTATTGGATAGATCTAATGACCTGTTAGGGCACTGCTCGGTCGAACTCGCATGCGTTGCTATCTCAAGCATGTTTGTCAATGTTAGTGATCAAAACTATAAGTCTTGATTTCTAGTCTACTATAGCTAAGTCTCGGACTGGGATAGAAAGTGTAGTTGAGCTCATGAACTCCATGGCGATAATCATACAAGACGAAGAACTACTCAAGGAACTGGCGGAACTTCATCGACTAAAAGGTACGTGGAGACTTGAATTTATATATCACAAAAGTTTATCTACTCTATCTCCTATCTTGAGACAAAAGTCGTTTTTCTATATAGACTTTGATTATACACATTTGTTATTTCGATCCGAGTTTATCTCGCTTATCTATTTCTCGAAATATGTGTTGGTAAACTTTCGATTTGGCCAAGTTCATCTTTACTTAGTGACGAAAGTCATGATATGTTTCAATCACTTTGAAAATGGCTTTGGAGAAAAATGGTTTGTGAATAACAACTATATAACATCCTATAAAAATGTTTCAATGATTGAAATGAGAGTTTAGAATATATAACCAATGTTGGATATAAACATTGTGTGGTAACACATATATGTATAAGTCCTTATTCCTTGAACCAAAGTATGCGTACTTTGTTGATCAGGAAAATCGGAACAAGAGTCGTGAACTCAGTCCGCGAACTGGCGGAGGTTCTCATCCCGAGAAAATCTGCTGGAGTTTGTGAACTCCTTCCAGGAACTTAAGTCCGCGAACTTAGTCCGCGTACTTGAGTTGGTTATTTCTAAAGACGATTATTTGTGAACTTATATTTATATGAACTAAGGAATGCAAGTTTGCAAACTGTGGCTATAAAGTTCATGAATCGATTTGAGTAAATCAAGTTTGCAAGTTTGCTTCGATTGTTTCTTGTATACTTCTATAAGATCTAAGCAATTGAAAAACTCTCTAACTAGTTAATTTGAATCATTTGAACTAGTTATGGTGAAGAATAATATGGTTGATATGGAAGTGCTCATATGGCTAACCATTTGGTAAACTATTGTTGAACCAACAAATGTAAATGTTTGGGTATGGTTACACAAACCTAAAATCGTGCATTTCATTTCTGTGTAACAAGCTAAGTTTTCGATCCAATGATTAGCTTGAATATAATCAGGTTTTCATCTAACGATGAATATTGAATGCTTTATTACCAAGCTAACATTGATTGCAAACCCTGATTTGAAAGACTATATAAGGGAGAACTCTAGCAACTGGGAAACCTAATCCCCACATCTCCTTTTTGATACTAGTTGTATTAGCTAGAGTCGATTCTCCTTTAACCTTAGGTTTCTTCTTGAAAACTAGGTTAACGACTTAAAGACTTCATTGGGATTGTGAAGCTAGACCGATACGACTTTCTCATAGTTGTGTGATCTGATCTTGCATATTCTATCGTACGAGTACAATCATAAAGATTGGCTTGAGATTAATATCTCTGCTAGGCAAGATATAAAAGTAATCACAAACATATTCGTCTCATCGTTTGTGATTCCATAATATCTTCTTTCACCGCGTCGATTAAGATTATTGTGAGGTGATTGATAATACTAAGTTGTTCTTCGGGAATATAAGTCTGGTTTATCAATTGGTTCCTGTTCACCTTGATTTATCAAAAGACGGAACAAAACTCGTAGGTATTTCTGTGGGAGACAAATTTATATATTACCGTAGACTTTTTTGTGTGATACAAATTTGTTTATTAAAGTCTCCGACTTTGGGCCGTAGAAACTCTTAGTTGTGGGTGAGATCAGCTAAGGGAATCAAGTGCGTAGTATCCTGCTGGGATCAGAGACGTAAGGAGCATAACTGTACCTTGGATCAGTGTGATATTGATTGGGGTTCAACTACAGTCCATACCGAAGTTAGTTTTTAGTAGGATAGTGTCTGTAGCGGCTTAATACAGTGTGTGTTCAATCTGGACTAGGTCCCGGGGTTTTTCTGCATTTGCGGTTTCCTTGTTAACAAATTCTGGTGTCCGTGTTATTTCTTTTCCTCATTATATTTTGTTATATAATTGAAATATCACAGGTTGTGCATTAGTTCAATCAATTAGAATATCCGACCTCTGGTTGTTGATTTACATTGATTTACACTTGGATATTGGTCTTTGGTATCATCCAAGTTATCTCTCTTATATTTATTCGGACTCGCATATTTTTATTTGCTTGAGCAAGGATTAAATCGAGAGATCGAGATAATATAACTCTTTGATATACTTTATTAAGATTGAGTCTAGTTGATTCTCTTGAAAGTATATTGGATTTAGTCCATACAAATTGCTAAGCGAAATATTGGGTGTGGTTGTTGTACCCCCGCTTTTTCAATTGGTATCAGAGCAGGCAAACACGTTCAAAGACCTTACAAGTCTGTTTGTAGCTGTTTGTACCATCATAAAATGATGTATGTACAGGGCACACAAGCGCTACATAACAAAAAATGGCTTATTAAAGAAGCCCGACTGGGTTATCGAGGTAACCCAGTGGTTTATTAAGGAAACCGAAAATGGCTTAATAAAGAAGCCCGCTGGGTTATCAAGGTAACCCAGTGGTTTATTAAGGAAACCAAAAATGGCTTATTAAAGAAGCCCGGATGGGTTATCAAGGTAACCTAGTGGTTTATTAAGGAAACCAAAAATGGCTTTTTAAAGAAGCCCGTCTGGGTTTCAAGGTAACCCAGTGGTTTATTAAGGAAACCAAAAATGGCTTATTAAAGAAGCCCTGCTGGGTTATCAAGGTAACCCAGTGGTTTATTAAGGAAACCAAAAATGGCTTATTAAAGAGGCTCAGTGGCTTATTTTAAAACCATTGAAGATAAACACAAATATCAAAGAGGTAAATATAGATCTTTTGAGATAATTATGAATCTGGAGAAGATAGATTTAAATCTCTCAAGATATATCCAGATCTATAAACATGATATAGATCTTCTCGCATAAATGCAAATCTTGACAAGATACATGAATCTTTCAAGATGTGTACAAATATGATGAAGATAAACATGAATCTTCAAGGATATATGCAAATATTGGGAAGATAAGTAAAAATCTAAGTGGTTATTCAAGATAACTACAAATCTCATAAGATAAAGGTAAATCTTGGTGGTTATTTGAGATAACTACAAATCATAACAATTAGACTTGTTTTCTGCCTATAAATAGAGGCTGAAATCCAACTCAAAAGGTACACAATCACAGTTACTTTTCTCCTCTAAAAAACCTGTCTAGAGATCTCTCTGACTTAAGCATCGGAGTGTCTTTGCAGGTACCCCTCTCATCTTTTTCTGGAGAAATAAAGCAACAGTGGAGATTCGATCAACATACACAAATCTTGAAGATTGTTGGGGTGATTAATTTTGCACCAACAGTAGCGATCTGACTCTATGGACAAGAGCACTATCTCTGATAAACGCGTCACCAGAAGAAAAAAAGTTCTGCCTCGTCTAATTCTATTAAAGAGAAAGATTCTTCAATCTAGAATATAGACGAACCTTGTGTTCAGACGAGACAGACAAACACTGACATGTGTGATTCCGACTACTCTTCAAAAGAGACTGAAAAAGCGGGGGTCTAACAACACCACCCAATATTTCGCTTAGCAATCTGTATGGACAAACTCAAATATACTTTTAAGATAATCAACAAGACTCAATCAATTAAAAGTACATCAACGAGTTTATATCAACTCTCTCTTGATTTGATTTCCTCAAACAGTAACTGCGAGTACTAATCAAATACAAGGAATAACTTGGATGGTACCAAAGACCAATATCCAAGGATCAATCAATGACAATCAACAACCAAAGGTTGGATTACTCTAATTGATGATCCAACGCACAACCTGTATTATTTCAATTATAAAGATAAAACATTATAATGCGGAAACTGAAATAACACAGACACTAGAAATTTTGTTAACGAGGATACCGAAAATGCAGAAAAACCCCGGGACCTAGTCCAGATTGAACACACATTTTATTAAACCGCTACAGACACATTTCCAAGCTAACTTCGGACTGGACTGTAGTTGAACCCCAAATATTCTCCCACTGATCCAAGGTACAATTGTACTCCCTACACTTCTGATCCCAGCAGGATATTGCGCACTTGATTCCCTTAGCTGATCTCACCCACAACTAAGAGTTGCTACGACCCAAAATCGCAGTCTTTGACAATAAACAAATCTGTCTCACACAGACAAGTATATCAAAGGATCAACCTGTCTTCCACATAAAAACCCTAAAGTTTTTGTTCTTTCTTTTGATAATAATCAAGGTGAACATGAACCAATTGATAATCCGGTCTTATATTCCCGAAGAACAGCCTAGATAAATCAATCACCTCACAACAATCTTAATCGTATGGTAGCGAACAAGATGTTGCGGAATCACAAACAATGAGACGAAGATGTTTGTGACTACTTTTTATATCTTGCCTATCAGAGATATTAATCTCAAGCCAATCAATCTGATTGTACTCGTACTATAGAAGATGCAAGATCAGATCACACAACTACGATAAAAGTAGTATCGGTCTGGCTTCACAATCCCAATGAAGTCTTTAAGTTTTTAACCTGGTTTTAGAAGAAGAAAACCAAAGGTTAAAGGAGAAACGACTCTAGCACGCAAACTAGTATCACACGTGAAGTGTGGGGATTAGTTTTGCACAATACTAGATGTCCCCTTTATATAGTCTTTCAAATCAGGGTTTCGCCTTGGTCACAAAGCAAACAATATCCACCGTTAGATGAAAACCTGATTTAGATTCAAGCTAATATTTCTCAACCGTTATATCGAAAACTTAGCTTGTTATACACAAATGAACTGCACGCTTCTAGGTTTGTTAACCGTACCCAAACGTGTATATTGTTAGTTCAACAATAGTTAACCAAAAGGTTAGCCATATGAGCATTTCATACCAACCATATTCTTATTCACCATAACTAGTTCAAATGACTCAAATGAACTAGTTAGAGAGTTGTTCAATTGCAAGGAAATCTTATGTACTACACAAGACACAATTGAAGCAAAGATGATTTGATTCACTCGAATCGGTTCATGAACTTTATAGCCACGGTTTGCAAATTGCATTCCTTAGTCTTTATAAGTTTAAGTTCAGAAATCATCTTCATATATATGACCTTCTTAAGTTCTCACACTAGGTTCGCGGACTTAAGCAACCGGGCAGAGTTTACAAACTCCGGCAGAAAATCTCGGCAAAGACTTTCCGCCGGTTCGCGGACTGGGTTCCCGGACTGGTACTCACGCAACAAGTTTGTCAACTCCAGCAGAATTTCTCGGGATGAGAAGTTCGGAAGTTCGCGGACTTGGAAACAAGCCATTCTTCCGGTTTCTCTTGATCAACAAAGTTCGCAAACTTTGGTTCAAGGGATAGGACTTATGCACATATGTGTTTCCACAACAATACTTATGTCCATCATTGGTTATGTAATCTAAACTCTCATTCCAACCATTGAAACATTCTTAGAGGACGTTATACAGTTGTTACACCATTTCTCGTCAAAGAAATTTTCAAAGTGATTGAAACATATCATGACTTTCATCACTAGGTAAAGGTACACATGGTCGAAGCGAAACGCTTACCAACACATATTTCGAGATATAGATAGGCGAGGTATACTCGGCTCGAAATACCAAATGTGTATAATCTAAGTATATATATAACATACGACTTTTTGTCTCAAGAAGTAGGAGATAGAGTAGATAGACTTTTGAATGACAGATAAGTTCAAGTCTTCACATACCTTTTTGTCGAGAAGTTCCACCGGTTCCTTGAGTAGTTCTTCTTCTTGTATGATGAATCGCCATGAAGTCCTTGAGATCAATTACACTTCCTATCCTAGTCCGAGACTTAGATATAGTAGACTAGAAATCAAGACTTATAGTTTTGATCACTAACATTGACAAACATGCTTGAGATAGCAACGCATGCGAGTTCGACCGAGCAATACTCTAACAATCTCCCCCTTTGTCAATTTTAGTGACAAAACTATCAATACATATGGAATACAAAAAAGATAAAGAAACTTTAGTAGCTCCTATTCCACATGTCTAATCTTTAACATTCCTTGAAATCTTCGTCACTTCCAAGTACTCCAATGATCCCAAAGGTTGTAAGTTTAGCATCACCGTTGTTGAAGATCCGTAGCTATAACAATGAGAAAGCATCATTCTCGATCATTGTTATACAGTGTCATAGTATTATTACACAGTGTCAAAGTCCAATTGTATCAAAACTTCAACAATAATACTATGGTGATATGTATCACTCCCCCTTAGTCAATACTCCATCTCACATGGAAACCACTCCCCCTTAAACAATGATTCGAAAACCATATGTATTTGTAGTGTGAACTACATATTAATTCTCCCCCTTTTTGTCAATAAAATTGGCAAAGGTACAAGAACGGGATCATAATGAAATTTCCGTAAGAGACATTTCATGACTAAAAGAAAATACATACCATCTAATTTAGATGCAATCATATAGACGAAGCTAATAGCATTCATCAAGGAGTTTAAAGATACAAGATAACCCCTTTAAAATTCCACAGCCGCACACCCCTCAAGATATGACCATTAAGCACAAGTTCAAAAGAACTCTCCCCCATTTGATGTCATTCCCGAAAGAAAAACAACGAGCGACCTTAATTTCAAACGAAAAGAAGGATTTTGAAACAAAAATGACACTAACAAGACAAAAACAACTCTACAGAAACTGAACTGGAGTAAACCTCCTGGAGTTTCAAACTCAATTGCCTAAAAGATAGAGATAAGCATAGGGGCAAGAGTTATAGAAACGTTTTAATGAACCAAAACAACACCAATAGACTGCCGCAAGTGTTGAAACGTAGCAGTGTCTAATGGTTTGGTAAGAATATCAGCCAATTGTTGTTCGGAAGGCACAAATTCCATACTTATGATACCATTTTCATAGATATCACGAATAAAATGGTACCTTATGTCAATGTGCTTTGTTCTTGAGTGCTCAACGGGATTCTCAGTGATTCGAATTGCACTAGAGTTATCACAAAAGATCTTCATTACTCCAGTATCAACTCCATAATCAGCTAGCATTTGTTTCATCCATAGGATTTGAGTACAGCGTGATCCAGCAACAATATATTCTGCCTCACATGTAGACATGGATTGAGAATTTTGCTTCTTGCTATGCCAAGCTACAAGATTCAGTCCTACATAGTAGAAACCCCCTGATTTAATTTTTCTGTCTTCTACACATCCTTCCCAATCAGCATCTGAATAAGCAGATAGATCAGTGTTAGTATCAAAAGTGTAAGATAAACCATACCGACAGTGTGAATTAATATATCGAATGATCCTTTTTGCAGCTGCAAGATGAGATTCCTTTGGATTTGCCTGAAACCTGGCACAACAACCAACACTGAAAGAAATACCAGGTCTAGTAGTTGTAAGATACAAAAGTCTACCAATAATAGATAGATACAACTTTTGATACACTTTTGCTCATTTCTCATCTCTATGTAGTTTACCAGTAGTGGGCATAGGTGTTAATTTTGGGGAAGACTTATCCAGACCGAACCTTGTCACAAGGTATCGAGTATACTTCTCTTGGGATAAGTAAATTCCATCCTTATGTTGTTGAATTTGTAATCCTAAGAAAAACTTTAATTCACCAACATTGCTCATTTCAAATTCTTTAGCAAGAGAGACTTGGAAGTCCTTTGCAAATTTTTCAAAAGTTGATCCATATATCATATCATCTACATAGATTTGAGCAATAACCACATCTTTCCCACTCCATTTGATAAACAAAGTTTTATCAGCTCCGCCTCTTGAAAAACCTTTTCTAATGAGAGAAGTGGTAAGTTTTTCAAACCAGGCTCTAGCTGCTTGTTTCAACCCATACAATGCCTTTTTGAGATTTAGCACATGATCTAGGAAATCAGGATTTTCAAACCCCTTAGTTTGAGCGACATAGACTTCCTCCTTTAAAATTCCGTTAGGAACGCGGATTTTATATCCATTTGAAACAGCTTAACCTTAAGAAAACAAGCATGAGCTAACAAAAGACGAATGGACTCAAGGCGTGCCACAGGAGCAAAGGTCTCGTCAAAGTCAATCCCTTCAATCTGTGAATATCCTTGAGCGACAAGTCTAGCTTTGTTTCTGACAATCGTGCCAAATTCATCAGACTTATTCTTGAATATCCATTTGGTACCAACAATATTGACATTTGAGGGACAAGGTACAAGTTCCCACACATCTTGTCTTTGAAATTGATTTAACTCTTCATGCATTGCATTCACCCAAAAGGGATCGTTCAGAGCTTCACAAATATTCCTTGGTTCTACTTGTGAGAGATAACAACCAAAATTGCACATATTTTGAAGTTCTCCTCTTGTTTTGGCTGTAGAATCTCTTCCTCCAATAATACTGTTGGGATCATGATTCCTTTGAACCCATAGATGTCGTGGAGGGACACGTTCTTGTTCGTCAAGAATGGCTTGATCAGTGCTCTTCTCCTCGTCACTAGAAATGTCAGGATCAGTAACCGTTGGGATAACTTCAACTGATTCTGGAATTTCTTTGACTTTCTCAATTGCCTCGGTTGGAGGAAATTTAGCAGGAGGATTATCATGACGAAAGTTACTAATGTCGTCGATGATAACATTAGCATATTCCATCATGACTTGTGTTCTGAGATTAAACACTCGAAAACCACGACTATCAGAAGCATAGCCAAGAAAGATACCTTCATCACTTTTGGTGTCGAATTTCCTTTTCTGTTCTCGATCTTTCAGAATATAGCACTTACTTACAAACACCCTGAGATAGTGTAGGTTGGGTTTCCTTCCGTACCACAACTCATAAGGAGTGTTAAGGGTTTTAGACCGTAAATACACACGGTTGATCAAGTAACATGTTGTAAAAACAGCTTCTCCCCAAAATCTTAACGGTAAGTTTTTGTTATGGAGCATTACCCTGGCCATTTCCTGAGTATTCCTATTCTTTCTTTCAGAAACTCCATTAGCTTGAGGAATGATATGTGGTGAGTATTGTTGAATGATCCCCAGTTCGTCACAGAATTCAAATACTTTGGTGTCTTTGAATTCAGTCCTACGATCGCTTCTAATTTTCTTTAGTTTGCGACCTTGTTCGTTCTGGATCCTTTTAACAATAATCTTGAATTCACTAAGAGTTCCATTCTTATGAGATATAAATGAAATCCAAGTGAATCTGGTGTAATCATCTAGCATAACTAAAGCATACTTCTTACCAGCAACAATGGGTTGTTGAATTGGTCTGAAGAAATCCATATGAATTAAATCAAGTGGAGCTTTAGTGAGAATATCTCGAGATGATTTGTGGTGAACTTTCGTTTGCGTACCCTTTTGACAGGCACCACATACACCTTCAATCTTTGCATTGATTTTGGGAATGCCTCTAACAAGTTCTTTGTTAATGATCTTAGTTAGAAGATGATAATTGATGTGACCAAAACGCTCATGCCAAAGATATGTAGATTCCACCTTAGTCAAATTGCAACGGTTGCTAAACTGAGTATCAAGTAGATAAAAGTTGTTTTTACCACGAGTTCCTTGAAAAATTACTTTCCCAGTTTTGTCTACAATGTCACATCCATTTGCATTGAAGACAACTTGATGGCCTTTGTCAAAAATTTGACTAATAGAAAGAAGATTAGCAGTCATACCTTTTACGTATATTACATCATGGATTTCTGGAACACCGGGCAACTTGATCGTTCCCTTCTTGCTTATGTAGCAACAACTCCCATCTCCAAACGTTACAATACCTCCTTCATATATTCAATAGACGAAACAAACCATGTGAGATCACCTGTCATATATCTATTACAACCACTATCAAGAAACCATTGAAAAGGAGACGTAGATCTTAAAGCAAAGGCACCCATACTATTAGTACTTCCCTGTTTAGAGTTTCCTGATAGTTTTCAGAGTATCAAAAAGTTGTTTAGTTTTCTTACAAAGATTACTTGTAACATTCAGACTCTTCTAAAACAACATACGAACCTGTTGAAGGTGATTGGAAGAATCACAACAACAATACGGGCCAAAACCTTGAAGTTTGTCTGAGTGGTTCCTAGTCATATCAGTTTTCACAACAACCGGTCGTTGATTACCATCTGATTTACGACTATTCTTTAAATAGGAACAACTGGAGTTTCTCAGATTCACCAAGGGACTATTACTAGATATCAAATCCTTAAGAATTGCAATTTCTGCAACAAGACCAGAGTGATCCGGATTTGTTCATCCAACACTTTTTGAAGAGTAACCAGTTTATCAGACTCTTTTCTACGGTTGGTTTTTAAACCTGGTGAAGCGTCAATTGAGACTTTATGGTCCATATAGTCATATCACTACAAACACAGACTTTTGAGGTCTTGAACGTGTTTGCCTGCTCTGATACCTATTGAAAAAGCGGGGGTCTAACAACACCACCCAATATTTCTCTTAGCAATTTGTATGGACAAACTCAAATTTACTTTTAAGAGAATCAACAAGACTCAATCAATTAAAAGTACATTAACGAGTTTATATCTCTCTCTCTTGATTTGATTTCCTCAAACAGAAATTGCGATTACTAATCAAATACAAGGAATAACTTGGATGATACCAAAGACCAATATCCAAGAATCAATCAATGACAATCAACAACCAAAGGTTGGATTACTCTAATTGACGATCTAACGCACAACTTGTATTATTTCAATTATAAAGATAAAACAATATAATGCGGAAACTGAAATAACATAGACACCAGAAATTTTGTTAACGAGGAAACCGCAAATGCATAAAAACCCCGGGACCTAGTCCAGATTGAACACACACTGTATTAAACCGCTACAAACACTAGCCTACTTCAGACTGGACTGTGGTTGAACCCCAAACAGTCTCCCACTGATCCAAGGTATAGTTGTACTCCCTACGCCTATGATCCCAGCAGGATACTGCACACTTGACTCCCTTAGATGATCTCACCCACAACTAAGAGTTGCTACGACCCAAAATCGCAGTCTTTGACAATAAAAAAATATGTCTCACACAGACAAGTCTATCAAAGGATCAATCTGTATCCCACAAAAAAACCCTAAAGTTTTTGTTCCGTCTTTTGATAATAATCAAGGTGAACAGGAACCAATTGATAATACGGTCTTATATTCCCGAAGAACAGCCTAGATAAATCAATCACCTCACAATAATCTTAACCGTATGGTAGCGAAACAATATGTTGCAGAATCACAAACAATGAGACGAAGATGTTTGTGACTACTTTTTATATCTTGCCTATCGGAGATATTAATCTCAAGCTAATCAATCTGATTGTACTCGTACGATAGAAGATGCAAGATCAGATCACATAACTACGATAAAAGTAGTATCGGTCTGGCTTCATAATCCCAATGAAGTCTTTAAGTCGTTAACCTGGTTTTAGAAGAAGAAAACCAAAGGTTAAAGGAGAAACGACTCTAGCACGCAAACTAGTATCACACGTGAAGTGTGGGGATTAGTTTTGCACAATACTAGATGTCTCCTTTATATAGTCTTTCAAATCTGGGTTTTGCCATGGTCACAAAGCAAACAGTATCCACCGTTAGATGAAAACCTGATTTAGATTCAAGCTAATATTTCTCAACCGTTAGATCGAAAACTTAGCTTGTTATACACAAATGAACTGCACGCTTCTAGGTTTGTTAACCGTACCCAAACGTGTACATTGTTGGTTCAACAATAGTTAACCAAAGGGTTAGCCATATGAGCATTTCATACCAACCATATTCTTCTTCACCATAAATAGTTCAAATGAACTAGTTAGAGAGTTATTCAATTGCAAGGAAATATTGTGTACTATACAAGACACAATTGAAGCAAAGATGATTTGATTCACTCGAATCGGTTCATGAACTTTGTAGCCACGGTTTGAAAATTGCATTCCTTAGTCTTTATAAGTTTAAGTTCAGAAATCATCTTCAGATATATAACCTTCTTAAGTTCGCACACTAGGTTCGCGGACTTAAGCAACCGGGAAGAGTTTACAAACTCCAGCAGAAAATCTCGGCAAAGACTTTCCGCCGGTTCGCGGACTGGTACTCACGCAACAATTTTGTCAACTCTAGCAGAATTTCTCGGGATGAGAAGTTCGGCAGTTCGCGGACTGAGTTCGCGGAATTGGCAACAAGTCATTCTTCCGGTTTCTCTTGATCAAAAAAGTTCGCAAACTTTGGTTCAAGGGATATGACTTATGCACATATGTGTTTCCACAACAATACTTATGTCCATCATTGGTTATGTAATCTAAACTCTCATTCCAACCATTGAAACATTCTTAGAGGACGTTATACAGTTGTTACACTATTTCTCGTCAAAGCAATTTTCAAGGTGATTGAAACATATCATGACTTTCGTCACTAGGTAAAGGTAAACATGGTCGAAGAGAAACGCTTACCAAAACATATTTCGAGATATAGATGGGCGAGGTATACTCGGCTCTAAATACCAAATGTGTATAATCCAAGTCTATATATAACACACGACTTTTTGTCTCAAGAAGTAGGAGATAGAGTAGATAGACTTTTGAGTGACAGATAAGTTCAAGTCTTCAGATACCTTTTTGTCGAGAAGTTCCACCGGTTCCTTGAGTAGTTCTTCTTCTTGTATGATGAATCTCCATGAAGTCCTTGAGCTCAACTATACTTTTTATCCTAGTCCGAGACTTATCTATAGTAGACTAGAAATCAAGACTTATAGTTTTTATCACTAACATTGACAAACATGCTTGAGATAAAAACGCATGCGAGTTCGACCGAGCAATGCTCTAACAAAGACTATCTCTATTAATGAACGGGAAACGGCTGAAGAGAGTGAATTGATTCTAAATCTTATTAGAATCCAAGCTGATATATTTAATCGGTTGAAACACCATGTCAATGTTCTTCTTGGTGTAGTAAGAGACTGCAATTTCAAAGAAGATACTGAAGATAACTCTTCATGTATGTCTCTTGAGGCAAGCCTTGAAAAAAATGTTCTGGAAATTGAACATCGCTTGAATAAACTCTCTATTCACGGTCTTGTCAAAAAGTCTTCTATACCATCTACTTCTGTTGAAACCAAAGCTGCAGGTTTAGAAGTAAAATTGGAATCCCTTCATATGAAAAAGAAGGCTATTATTGGGGCATCACACTTCATTAGAGGGGCTTCACTTGGATTCTTAGTATCCAAAAAAGAGGTTATGGGATATCCTAACATATAAATAAAATTTCTAGATTACCCTTGAACTAAAATAAAAACTTAAAAACCTAATTTTTTTTCTATTCTAATTCACAAAAAAACTGTTCCTCTTCCTTCTCATCTTTCTTCTCTTCCTCCTTCATAGTAATTTCAATTCAATTCAACTTCAATTCACTTCATCGTTTTCGATTAAACGAAATCTCTACTAAAGATCGTCGGATTGAAGTATCTACTAAAGATGAGGAAGAAGAAAACTGATTCCAGTGATGGGAATCAGCATCTCAATCAACCACCAGACCCAAATATTCATCCTCAATAACCAGTTCAAGCCACAGAAGAATCATAATTTCAAACTCCTCAACAACAACCCATGGTGTATGTTAGGTAATAATCGAACAAACCCATCTTTGTTTACTCTTTTTTGTGCTTAAAATAGGTCAGATTGAATGAAATCGGAGTAAAATTAGGGTTTCAGTTAGTTTCAATTTCTATTCTGCTAGTGTTACATCTATTCTGCTAATTTGAGTTTTTGAAGAACTTACGTCCGAGTTTTGATGAATTCAAACCTTAGAATTAGTTTGCATGTTTGTTTACGTCCAGGTTTCTCTTAATTCCAACCGTAAAAATTGAAATCACGTCCAGGTTGCTTTTATTCCAACCGTAGAAAATGAATTTACGTCCAGGTTTATCTTTTAGGCTAACCTAGACGTAATTCTTCTTGTATGTTTTAGAAGAAGCTTCAAATTGGATTACGTCTAGGTTCGTGAAGTAATTTTTCCAGAAGTAATCTTCTACGTCTAGGTTCGCGAGGTAATATTTCCATACGTAATCTTCTACGTCTAGGTTCGTGAATTTTTTTTCCAGCCGTATTGTCCCACGTCTGGGTTTTTGAAGTATTTTTCCAGACTTAAATAATCCTGAAACCTCTAAATTTTTTTCAAACTAATTATATAAGCTTGTAACTTGCAGGAATCCTGATAGAGTAAAGCCTAAGAAGAAGATAGGAAATGATTTAACGCCAAAAGAAACTCCTACACCTCGCCATGAAATTCATTGTATGGTAGATTATAGAGGTCTGCACAAGGATGCTAATAAGAATAAGGATATGATTCAAGGAAGTAGCTCAACACCTCAAGAGGAAGATAATGTTCTCCAAGATTTAGAAATTGAAGGGGATCAATTTGCACTACCGGTGATATCGGGAGGGACACTTGTGATTAGGGATACACCAAATCAACAACAAGAAGAAGAAGAATTTGTTATTGAAGGCAAAGGGAAACAAGTTGTTGTTGCTTCACCTGAAGCTACACCTAAACCTCAAGTGAAGGAAAAGATGCCGAGGAAGAAAACATCACCAAAAGGCAAGCATATTCCTAAAGGCAGTAATTTGTTTCCTAAGAAGAAGAATGGTGCACTTTGGGGTGAGGCGCCCGATAAATCTGTGGTCTTATTTGGTTATCCACATTCATGGGATGCTAAGGTTTGCGAAAGCAGGGTAATAATCTCAAACTTTCTCTTATTTTTCATGATTTTGTTCAACTTGATATATTGTTTATTTGGTATAATTTAGAAATTTAACAAATTTGTTGTTTAAAATTATTTGTAGGATCATGAAATTGCGGTAAAGAAATTGAAACATCAAATGGATGCTCATTGGTCGTTAGGTGAAGAATGTGAAGCGGTTCGTGATATTGTGTTGGATTCAGGGTTATGTCGTGGAATTCTATACCATCAGCATGAGTTTGATTCTATTATTGCAAGTGCTTTTAGAGAGCGATATTGGCAAGAAACCGATACTTTTCATCTCCCATTCGGCGAGATGAAAATAACGCCAGATGATGTGAAGCAAATCTTGGACTTAAACATTGAAGGAAAAGCTGTTTCTGAAGGTTTTGACAACAACATGAGTTGGACAGATCTTTATGCTCTTGTCAAAGACACACTTGGATGGGAGCCAGCTAAGACGGAGAAACAGTTTAAATGGGCTGGTGGAGATAAATCAAATGAACCAAGAGAAGGTCCATCTATACCTGTCAAAAAGATATTGTTGAAGAATCTGAAAGATATGTTTGGAGGAACACATGACGTTGTAGTAAAACGTAAGGAGGTGATAGATGAAACAAGAGCTCGTCATACAACCAACACGTACCTATTGCATGCCCTTGGTACCATATTCTTTCATGATAGCTCGGGGAATCGAGTTAATGCTCATTATCTACAATGGGTTAAAAGATATCAATGAGACGAGAAAGTATGCTTGGGGAACCGCCACCTTCGCTTATTTACTTGATAGTTTTCGAAAAGCTTCGAGGGCTGGAGCTACTGAACTTGTTGGGAATGCTGGTCTTTTTAAGGTAATTTGTCTTTTTTTTTTATTTTTATTATATATATCTTTTCTTTTTTTGTTTTTTTATGTATATATTTATTATGTTTATATATAATTTGTTAGGCATGGGTATATGACCACTTTCCGAGCATGATACCTTCTACGACTTGGTCAGATGATGAAACTGGTCCTACAGGAAAAAAGTTTGTATTCACTGGTACCCAAGTAAAGCACAAAGAAGAGAAGATAACTGATTTAAGGTTGAAAATGGATGCTCTCACCGTTGAACATGTGATATTTGATCCTTACATAAATCTAAAGAAAAATAAGTTTGGAAAAGAGATTGATCATCGTGTTTTTTCAAGTTTGGAATCTTACAACGGGCCTTTGTTTCATCCTCATGGGTACGTAATGGCCAATCCACGTCGAGTTCTCCGCCAATATGGTTATGTGCAAGAAAAAGTCACTCAAGAATCGTTCAAATTGTTGGTAATGCTTCTTCCGTAAAAAGTGCCAATGCCGTGCTCAACTACAGCCTAGAGCCAAGTATTGATGTTTGGAACGACCGCAATAATGCACAATACCAAGTCCATATGAAGGAGCTCATTCCTGCTCTAGGCACAAAGGAATCCGAAGAAGGTTATTTGGAATGGTATTACCATTTTGGTCATCCTTGTGTGATCAATAATGATCCGGAAGCGGCGATATATATCCAAAAGGCTCAAGAAAAGAAGATGCGTGAAGCCGAGAAGAAAAGTGTATTTGATATGGACTGGAAGGCGCTATATTTCAAGACGGTAAGTAAAGTTGTTATTTTTTATGATCCTTTTTTACATTTCTACTAATATTGTTCATGACGCTATATTTGTTTGTACTAATATGTTTGTTTCATTTTGATATGTAAAATAGAAAAAGAAATGCCTTCAATTGGCACAAACATTGACTTCATGCGTCAAAAAAGGTGAGTCCCTCACAAGTTCACAAGTAAAGGTTTTACAACAACAAATTAAAGATTTTCCTGATCCAAACATGGATTATGAGAACTTAGAGAGGGGCACGAAGAGGAGTAGAGATGTGGGTACTAGTCAACGTCAGCTATTACCTAGTAGTTCTGAAACCAATGAAGAGGATATGCATGCTCATGGTCGGGCTCGAGGTCGGGGTCGTGGTCATGGTGGTCGTGACGGTCCTCGTACTCGAGGTGGTAAAAAAGGCAACAAAAGAGGTAGTGGTCGTACTCGTAATGAGTAGACATTGGTTTCCTTTGGTGTAGAAGACTATTTAGTTTCCGTTGGTTGTTTCTTTGGTTTGTTATGAACAAGTTTCCTTTCGTGTAGAAGACTATTTAGTTTCCTTTGGTTGTTTCTTTGGTTTGTTATGAACAAGTTTCCATTGGTGTAGAAGACTATAAATTTTAAAAGGAAGTTTCCTTTTGGTTTGTATTAGCTAGAATGAATTCTATTTACGTGTCTTAATGTTTGAGTGAATGCATAAATTTGTCTTAGTATTAGCTAGAATGAATGAATAAGGCTAAAAATTGGATTTGTGTTGCTAGTTTTAAAGTGAAATGCAAAATCAAAATTTGGTACTCAGGAAAAATGATAGACGCATTTATGTGTCTAATATGTCTCTATTGTATGTATTGTTAGTGCTCAATTTTGTATTTATTGTGTTCTTTTATGTCTTTGTAGGAATTTTTAGAGAAATAATCCCTTGCGGCGAAATGGGCTCAAAAAACAGTGTTTTACACCCCGGAGAAATGTATCGTAGGCACCCCAGAAATGCACCGGAAGCATCCCAGAAATGTCCCGGAGGAACCCATAAAAATTACTATTTCCACCCCAAAATTACTATTTCCACCCAATTGCTCTTCGCACCCAATATGGACATCATCAGTTTTATGACCATGGTGGGAATAGTAGTTGGGAACGCCAACCTATTCAAGGTTATGGTTCATACCATAGTGAGCCCAATTACTATCCACACACGAATTAGTTTTACGAGCAAGAAAATCAGGAATATTATAGTACTAGTCATGCGTTTTTGGAAAATCACTTAAAAACTAGTCCTGATTATGACATTTCTAAACCTGTTCAATCTCTAGAAGAAACCTACCAACAAGTTCGAAGGGAGTATGAACGTGCAGTTAGTTCAAGAGAAGAGAGTACACAACGGTCTAAGATATTCAATGAGACTTGTGAAAGTATAAGTGTTACGCTCAGTGAAATTCAAGCACGTTTAGAGGCAGAAAATGAACAGTTAACTAATTCTGCTCGAAATAATCTAAATTTCCAAAATAGTGTTTCCAATTCTACCCTTGATATCAATAGTGAATATTTGCCCAATATAGAGGACGAGGTTAGAATAAAAGACACTACTTATTTAGATAAGGTTCAATCATCTTTGTACTATTATGATGATGAGGATAATAGTAATGAAGAATCTGAAATATGTAGGCATAGTGATCAGGAATCTATTAATCCAATTGAGCTTTATAATGATTATATTATTTCTAGTTCAAATCCAAATAATTTTTATGATTATTCACTTATTCAAAAGGACGAGGATTTGATTAGGGATACCACCGTTTTAGACGATGTAGTTTTTCCTTTTGATTACGAAGCCGATAGTGGTTTAGAGGAACGGGTTCATTTCGAAAATACTGTTTTAGAGTCTAGCGACTTAGAAACAATAGTCTTGGAAGAAGAAGATAGACCCGTAGAGATGAGTAAAGATGCACTACCTGATAATAACTTAGAAGAATCTCTTGAATATTTTAAGGACTCTGAAGATACGGAAATTCAAGAAATAATTAGAGGTATATCTAGAGACACTGAAAACTCTAAGTTTGGGGGTGATTATCACTTCCCTAGTGCCTTACCTTTAACTCTCAGAAAGTCCCCACACTTAGGACTTGATATCTGTGCCTTGACCATTTTACAAGATTACCTTCATACTCGTTTTCCCGAGCCTAATGATGTCCATGAAGGAGTTCAGTCGTTAGAAACCCATCCTATGGTTGATGTGGTTTGCCCAGGATATGATCCCCATATTGACTTTGTTTTCCCACCAAATAGTTTTCTTCCAACTGTGGGAACGTTTATATTCCAAATGTGTCGAATATTAAGTTGTGAGACTAAGCCTAAATGCTTTAGGAAATTAGAATCGACACATTTGCTTAAGAATGACCACTACTCTCATTTTGGTCAATTATGTAAGTTAAATCTTATTGACTTAGAGGATCCTCAGTTATTTAGGTTATTATTGTGCGCTTCTAAGATCATATTTGAGTTTTTCCAGACTCTAGGACCTAATAATTTGGATCCAACCTATGAAGAAACGCAGCCAATGAAAATATTATATTTAGACCCTTTCATAGAACCTGAACCTGAACCACAATTAGCAATAGTTATCAGGAAACTAGGTAAGGGCATGCTAGTGTTGTTCATTTCGTTGGTTCACTGCAGTTTCCTTTTGTCAGCTCTTTTTGGTTTTAAAGACCCACAGTTATTCCGACTACTGTTATACGGTTCGAGTTGACTAAACCTTTCCTATGTCTGGATGAAGACTTTAAACTTAGCACTTCTTGGGAGGTAACCCAATCTCATGCAACACGGTAATATTCTTCCTTAACTCTTTTTGCTTCAAATGGTAACAATTTCTCCTTGTTCATGCTTTTAGTTTCATCTTTAGAACATTGAGGACAATGTTAGATTTAATTTTGGGGGTATGGGAGAAACTTTTTAGTTGCAATAAATAAACTCCAGAGCCTAGAAATTTATGCGTATTTAGGATGGCACTAACCAATCTAAGTGGATGGAAGCATTTTGGTTGTAGGAGTTGAGGAACCAATCTGAATAATATGAAACATCTAAAGAGTCTATTCATAAAAGCACAGAGCTCAGGTGTTAGAAATAACATGATAGTTTCACCATATTTCGTTGAGTCCTTTTCACTTCTATTTTTATTTTTTTCATTTTAAACTATGTTTCTCTAAGTGATTAGGTGGGGCACACGATTCAAGTTGTTACCACTGCTAGGGTGAATTAGAGTGATTGAGTTACTGTATTAAAAAAAAAAAGTTAAGACCGGACCAGTTAGACCAATCGGAATAAGTATTAACACTTGGATAGCAATATGCGTGTGTTCTCCCTGTTTCCGTCGCCTAAGCAAGCGTGGAATGCAGGACCCGTGGGAACTATCGTGTAATCTGCTGACAAGAAGCATGCACTTGGATCAAAAAGATCTATTCATTCCGTTAAGTTAAAAAAAATGGTTATTGTTCTGTGTAGTCAACTGCTGGTTCCCTTGTATTTGCCAGTTTGTTGATCTAGATTTAAGTTATTGACCGCTGGTTCCCTTGTATATGCCAGCAGTGTTGATATTAGTCAGACCGGTATCTCAGTTCATTAGGATAGATTCATTTTAGCAGTGGCCTTCAGACAGATATGTGAAACATTGATCATTCGGTCAACATCAACACCATCTATGTTTTTCTATATCCATCTCTTAATCTTTCCATGTGATTAGTTTGACTCTGAATATGATGTCCATAGTGCAACTATCTGAGTAGAGCTCTGTCACTTATATATGAATTTTAGTATGCTTGAGTGCAAACTCGTGTACATCAATTGGAATTTCGCATCAGGGTTCTTCCTCTTAGAGTCAATAATTGTATGCCAACCAAGGAGGTTCTTTAGTGCTTTCCAAGGTTTTGCGTAGATAGCTAGGGTATGTAGTAAAGGTTTTGTGGGTACACCTATGGTAAACCCTCCGGAGACAACACTCCGCCACTAGGGCCACCTAGGGGTTCAAATGATTTTCCTTTCTAGAATAAATTTGCTCGAGGACTAGCAAATAATAAGTTTGGGGGTGTTGATAGACGCATTTATGTGTCTAATATGTCTCTATTGTATGTATTTTTAGTGCTCAATTTCGTATTTATTGTGTTCTTTTATGTCTTTGTAGGAATTTTTAGAGAAATAAGCCCTTGCGGCGAAATGGGCTCAAAAAGCAGTGTTTTACACCCCGGAGAAATGTATCGTAGGCACCCCAGAAATGCACCGGAAGCATCCCAGAAATGTCCCGGAGGAACCCATAAAAATTACTATTTCCACCCAATTGCTATTCGCACCCAAGCTCTGGTTAAGGGGCATCCATCTTCTCTTTAAATTCAAAAACAGCTTTTTGGCGGAAAAATATATTCAAAACTGGCAGATTTGTGATCGAGAAAATGAAGGTGTTTTAGTGCGATTCAACCGCTGAAATTTGGTGGGAAGTTGTGATATGGGATAGGGAACACATTGTGGGCATCGGATTCGATCGGAATTGGCTGGAAATCCTGGTTTGAGTCACGAGCTCAAAACAGAGCAACGTGTCCTGTAACGCGAGTTTGATTGTGTGTTTGCCATGCATGGAGTGTTTTGGAGGAGTTCGATGACTTCAGAGGCGTGGGGAAGGTTAACTAGAGCGTGCAGGATCAAAGTTTACGTGTGTAGAAGCCAAAAATGGAAATTATTGTTAAATATGGGCAGCGAGCAATGACGGGATTAATGGGAGATTATACGGTGTTATGGTCGGATATTTTTGTTCTAAAACACAATAAATACAACGCTAAAGAGTTTAGAAGAGTTGGAGAGTCTTTGGGAGAGTTTAGGAGCCGAGAAGAATCGAAAGAAATTCACGCAGGAGAAAAGCTTGCTGCTTATGCAAGGAAGAACACGAAGAACATAATACCCTCAGGGACAGTCGTTGATTAGTGTCGCTTAATTGCGACAATACTCAATTCCTTTCCCCAACTTCGGAACAACAACACCTCTGTTGTATCGTTCTTTTTGAATGCTCTATATGTGTCGCAAACACTGTTGTAAACCGTTTTTCTCCATTTTCTCTTGATTGTAAACAACTTTTGAGTATCAATGAATCAATTTGAGAGGTTTTTCATCATGAGTAGCTAAAACCAATCCCAGGGGTGACGGAGGAAGCCATTCTTCCAAAAGTTATGTGGTAAAATTTATTTAAATTTATTTATGCAACTCTTTTATGATTAATTGCACCGAATAAAAATGGAGTAAATGATTTTTATTAATCAATTGTGTTTTCTCTTTATGGAGTATGCTTAGTAAATTGCTTTTGATACTTCATGCTCGCGATTAACAGTGGATGTTTTCAAAATCTAATTTAGGCAATGATTAGAATCACAATTTCCTTTGATTGGAGTTATGTTGTCTAGAATTGCATGATAAGAATTGTTATTGAATCACATAAATTTTGGTGAATGGTGGAATCCTGATCCCCGGTAAAAATTCTCTCCCATATTTTGTTAATATTGTGCATATAAAATTATTTATTTATTTTTATTAAGTCTAAAAAAAAATTATCCTTCACAAATCCGAGAGTTTGAACCTTCACTACTACAACCCCAGAAAAATCATAATCAAAAAATTACTTCCAGGTTTAGGTTAGGAAAAACCCAACCGTAAGCTTGACAATAATCGATTATGGGAGTTTTGCAGGTTTAAGTCCAGGTTAGTTCCAACCGTAAGACTGACAGAAACTATTTCCCAGAGTTACGTCCAGGTTACCTTTTTCTCTAACCCAGACGTAACCCTGACAATAACCATTTTTTCTTAGCTCCTATGATTACGTCCAGGTTCGTGTTCTCCAAAACCTAGACATAAGTCGATTTTAGGGTGAGTTTTTTTGTTTTTTTGTCCCTACTTGGTTTGAAAATAGAGCCGTTGGGAACTTGTACTACCTGATTTTTGAAAATAGAGTCGTTACACATCTTGTTTTTATATATAAGTTGAACATACATTCCCAACCATATTATTTTTTCTTATTTAGACATTACGTCTTCAACATCAACCATCTCCACCTAAACTCTTACTCTAGTATAGAAAGAAATACACTAGATTATGGTTGAATCTGGTTTTACGTTGGATGAAGATTTATGTCTTTGCCGCAACTATGTACTATGCTATCCAAAAAGAGGAGAAGAACGACGCCAAGATGGTCTTGTGACTACAAGTTTTTGGAGAACCATTTATGAAAACTTTTGCTCTGAAACCGGTAACCCTTATAAACGTGATGGAATTAAGTTGTATTGTCGGTATGGAAAGATAAGGGATCAAGTTAAAGAATTTATGGAATTAGTTCGTAATATTGGTCAAATACGACTCAGAGATGAAACTGATTCTGAAGTTTTAGAGTGTGCTATTCAAGAATAGATAAGGTGGAAAAGGTCAAATCTCCAATACTTACCTCATTTCAACATCTTGAAGGACTTCTATCACACTTGTAGACCCGATTATTAGTCCTTTTGTAATGAAATTTTGATGTAATGTAATGTGGTTTAATGGATTGTAATTTCTATGTAATGTCATGTTGTTTAATGGGTTGTAATTTATATATAATGTCATGTGGTTAATGTGCTTTTAAGACCAATATTTCACAACTAGAATTACGGCTGGGATATTGTAGGAAAAAACCCAACCGTAACATAGCTTATCCCCGAAATATTGCAAAATATGTAGTTACGGCTATATTATTTGGGACACGAACCTAGCCGTAAGTATTCTTGTGTTCCAAAATTTTATCAAAAAATAAATAGAAAACCAATTCAACAAAATACTTCATTCATATTCTTAGTAAGTCATTCAAAATACATATAATATTGTCAAATCTAGACAAAATACTTCATTCAAAAATACCAAAATACATATGACCCTATTATCACTTCTAGACAAAATATTTTATTCCTAGTGAGTCATTCAAAATATTTTCACCACCCCTCACGAACGTTTAGTCATCTTCATCATCGCTCATCAATGCAAATGAGACATTACTCCTCGACATTTGTAGTGCCTTCCAAAATTCAAAAATTTCCTCGAATATATTACACCAAGACTTGGACCATTCGTTACAATCGAATAATGGAGGTAATGGGAATCCTTCACTCATTTGGAGTCCGATTAAATAGTTTCCGTGCATGCAACCAATCACCACTCTTCTTGTTTTATCAGATTCTTCGTCAAATGGTATCCTTGTCGGTGCAAATGTGAAACTCAGTGCATTTGAGATATAATGGACAACGCAATTGAATGCATTGGCGAGCAGTTGGCCTTTTATTGGCATGGACATCCAATACTCACTTGTCAAACATTTATTGCCGAGTAACCGCTTTTCCCATATGACAAACCTTTCGTTTAACACCGTCTCGGACTCGTCTTTTTCAAATCTCATCATTGGTATATAATAATCTCGGTGCTCACGTAGTTCAATTAAACATTTTCGCCTTACATAGTCAACTTCTTCACAACCCCAATCTTTTGCGTCTTCAAAGGGTCCAAGTTGATCCATGAAGACGTGGTAACCACAATTCCCATCTCCATCTACCTCATCTGTGGCCTTAATATAGTCATGAACAAAGTCGGGGGAAAAAAGAAGGTAATTTTCATAGATGATATAATAATTTTGGGAATATCGACCCTCCTCATCTCTAGGGGGTGGTTTGTAAGTTGCATTTGGAATACGAACCTTTCACTTGACGGAAATATTCCAACCATTGGACTTTTTCCTTTATTTCTTGCTAATTGTTTAACACCGCCAATTCTTTTTCTTGTGCTTCCTTGGGAGGGAACTTCGCAACTTTTCCTTTAACTTCCCCATCTTTTGTTCTGCATGATTTGAAAACTTTTTCTTTAACTTCCTCATCTTTTGTTCCACATTCTTTGGAACCTTTTCCTTTAACTTCTCCAATTTTTGTTCCGCATTCTTTGGAACTCTTTCCTTTAACTCCCCCATCTTTTGCTCCGCATTCTTTGGAACCTTTTCCTTTAACAACTTCGCTTTGCTAGTTGTTTGGAACGAAAGACCGGACCTTTTCCTTTAAAATCAACTTTTCTTATTGAACTTTCTTGAGAGGGAGGCTCAAGATCTTTTTCATGTACATTACGATGACTTGGTTCTCCTTTTTCCATTTGAAATCTTCTTCATTTGTTTCTACCTTGAACATTATCCTCCATCTAATCATACGCTTCATAGGCTTTTCGCAACAACTCATAACCCGAAAGATCTCTTTTCTTTGATTCTTCCAACAATTCCCTTGTTGTTTTCCTTACTACACTCCTCTTTTGTTTCGTAGAAGGCCTCCCCTTTCTCTTACTCTTAGGTGGTTCCTTAATATTGTTCCTAGTTTGTGGGTATACGAAGTTACTCAAGTTACTCAACCATATTTGCCTTTTCCCCCGTGTTAATGTATCATATTTCGCGGCTAACGCTTATCCAATGTCGGTATCGCCAAATGTTCCTCCAAAATCTTGATCAATTATTGTTTCATGGAATGATAATTGTTGCCAAAAGGGATCAACATCTTGTATCGGAATAACTTTGTCATTGTAATTGGCTATGACATGCCGACATGGGAGGCCCAAACTTGTCATGTAAGGAAAAAGACACTCTCTTCCTTCAAAGTTACCCAACTCAAAGTGTATCACTTCTTTCATGATCAAATCAATTGCACGACGCGACACTTTATGAGTAATTCCATTAAGCCAAGGATTGTTTTTCCATTTAGTGTGTCTACTAGATCGGTTTTTTTTTTCAAAAGCCTCTCTAACTCTATCGAGATCATGGAGGAAATAGGTGTGCATGGCTTGGAATACCGTTACAAATCCACCATCACCACTATGAAGCTTCTTATTCAACCGGTTGTGAGACGATTCCACCGTACTTGTAGCTTGGTTGCCGAAGTGTCTATACTGGTTCGTGAATGCGGCTATGAACTTCTCTTTGTGCAGATCTAACCAATTGTCCACCAAATATTTCACCATAATTGGATAACTTCTCAAACTATCCAATAACATACAAGATCATTCTTCATAATCTTCCACGGTGAGAGAATATGCCATGGCTTCCCAATCCTTTTGGAAACTAGCCCATTTTAGTTCTGCCAACTCATCATCCTTCTCCAATTTCTCTTTGGCTTCCTTTTGTTGATCAACTGGTAGTTTCTTTATTCTCTCCATTTGACTTTTCTTTGTTGGACGAATGATGGTCTTACATTTAGTCTCAATGTTATTCCATAGGTGGAACGTGCAAAGAAGGTGATGAGCATCCGGGAAAACTCTCGCTATTGTATTCAACAATGCTTGTTCCTTGTCGGTGACAATTTCCTTTGGAGTATATCCCTCCACGTAGAATAACTTCACTTGTTGTAGTGCCCACACATAACTCTCTTCAAGCTCATTTTCCAAGAAGCAAAAAGCCACAGTAAATAGAGAGTTGGTGGAAGTTTGTCCAACAGTATTCAACACCGGCATCTCATACTTGTTGGTCTTGTACGTGCAATCCATTAAAAGTACTTGATTGGAGCACCGCGCCAATTGTATAAACTCGGGATGAGCCAATATGAGATTCTTTATTTGTTCATCCTCATCTCCATTATGGAAAACCGAGTAATTATACTTCTCCCCCAAATGCCTTAATTGTTGCATTTGAGTTCTATTTTCCCATTGTTGATTTTTCAATTTTGTTTTGGCGTTGTAGATGGTTGGAAAAGTAGAAACATTCGATAGGTTGAGGAGCTTTATATGACCAAGTATATCAATGGGTTTAATACGGTTTTCGGTTATGGAACTTACAATGAGTTTTTCTTCATCATTAAGCCGCGCCGCATGGATGGGATAACAAAGTATCCGATATTAGGTGGTTATGACGACCACATACAACTTTCTCCAAATACCACACTTTTCTTTCCTGGTTGTGCTTGAATTGAAGCTTGAACGGGCATTTAGTATTCTTAGTGAAAGTAGTATTCTTCCTCTTCCTCTTTGGTTTATATTCGGTACCCTTTTTCACATGACTTTTACTTTATCCACTACACTCTCAAATCATTTGAAAGTGGTGGTCATTTGTTGATCCATTACAAACTATAACACGCATAATTAACTTGCCACGTTCTCTTGTCCATTCCTGTGCTTCTTTCTTCGTTTTCCATATCTACATGGTCCAAAAACTCAAAGTTAGTCAAAAAAACATAGTGATATGGTCAAAATGAATGAGAAACAT
Source organism: Papaver somniferum (assembly GCF_003573695.1). NCBI lineage: Eukaryota > Viridiplantae > Streptophyta > Magnoliopsida > Ranunculales > Papaveraceae > Papaver > Papaver somniferum. The sequence goes on from NW_020622934.1 coordinate 8,424,150, forward strand.
ATCTTTCCATTAGTTTCAAAACAAAAAAGCACCTACCATGTCATTCAAATAGTGATGGGAAGAATCTTCAGTTAGAATTTCGTTTGCATTAGGTTGAGAAGGCATTGGGCTAGGTGGAAGCACGATCTACCAACCAAAATATCACAACATTAGTCAAAAAAAGAAGGAAAACTAAAATTACGTCCAGGTTGGAAGGGACACGAACCCAATCGTATTGTATGTTTTTAAGACACAAGAATATTTACGGTTGGAAAGTGAAAAATATAACCTAGACGTAAAACGTGTAATAAATACCCATGCAAAACATATTTACGGTTGGTTTTGGCATGACATATTACCAACCGTAATTCAATTTTTGTCCTATTGAAAACCAGTAACGGTTTGGAGTTCTTCCAAATCTAGACGTAAACTTGAATTACGGTTGGAAACGAAGCTCAGCCCAACCGTAATTTTCCAAGTAAGTTTAAAAATCTCAAACTTTTTGCGTACTTAAGATAGTTTTGAGCGAAATTGAACCCATGGGAGATAGTTTAGAGGTGTACTTGTTGATTTTCAACCATTGGTTCTTCACTTTTTTGATTTATTTCTTCAATTGGTTGAGATTCACTATCACTTTGTGTTAAACCCTCTCTACCATCTAATAAATCATCCATCTCTTGGTCTCCAACATGAGGAACGTAAAACTTGTTTTCTCTGTCATAGAAATATTCCTCCACCTCTAATTGGTAACTTGTTTCATCCATTTTTGTTGAGTGAATCAAAAAATCTAGGTTTTGAAAGAAATCTCCAAAAATTTTCTTTTTTCTCTTCTCTCTAGTTTTTCTTCCGACAATAAATTTGTCCCAGAATTCACAAGTATATAAAAAAATTCATCTTCTTAGTTTAATTAGATAATAATTAAATTAAATTAAAATTAACTAAATAAGGGTTGTTTGGTCATTACAAAATTATTTGAGATAAGGGGTTTTTGATATTACTTATGGGTGACCCTTTTTTGTCTTATTAGGTGACGCCCCTCTAATAGAATGTGACGCCCCAATAATAGCCTTCATGAGAAAGGATGTTCCTGAAATCCCCATTAATCAAGGATGTTCCACATCACATGGAAGGAAGAAATCTCCCAACGAGGCTGGTAAGACTATATTATCTGATCACCCTTGTGATCAGAAAGCATGCCTTTTTTGCGAAGCAAAAGGTTCTGCTAAACAAAAGAGGAACTCTAGGTTGAATAAAAATTCCCTTGTTCAACTTCAACACACCTTGGACTTAATTCTCAAAGGTGTAACTGACATTCGTACTTACCCTGTGTATGCTACCAGGAAAGTCAGTTCAATGAGTTCCTCGAATGCTCAGAAGCAGAACAGGCGTCTTGACAAAAATCGTCTAAGGAGAAATCAAGCCAGTTCTTCTGTCAAAAAGGGAGAAAACGTTGCCTTTGATGTGAATAAAACACCAGGAGAAAGAATCAAGAATGATGATATGAGAAATAACCTGAGGGAGATGATAAAGGATTATAAAGAAACTATCAACAGGTTATCAATTCCTGCAAGTCAAAAGTCTTCTGGTAAGAAATCAAACTGTGTCTTATATTTTGATGACAGTAAGTTTTATTATAATTTCTCACATCAAAAGGGATCTCTTTCTAGATTTGAGAGGAAAAAGATACTCGATCATAAACACAAATATTTTAATGAGCTTAAAGCTCATACTTGTGCTAATTAGTCACAAGGACTAAAGAACTTGCTCGTAAAAAATCTTGTTGAGCAATATGTGTCAATAATCAGGTATACTGTGGCAATTTTGTGTCTGCATAGTCGAGCTATCTTCTTATCGTCTATAGTTAAGCTATTGTCTGCAGACAATGGTGCCTAAACAGTATTGATTGTGTCTTATATCAACTCTCTTTGTTAATGCATTTTTGATGCGTGTAGTAGGGGCAATCAAATTAATATCTTATTTCCACTCAATTAAAAATAATATAATGGAAGTCAAGTTCGTTCCCACGAAGAGCAGGGAGATTTAGTTGTCAAAAGTGTCACAATGGGGGGTTTGGTTTTAGATTTTAAAAGCTAAATAAATAATAAAGCAAAGAAAGTATTTAACTTTGCAAGCAATAGAGAGAAATATGATCAGGGAATCCTTCTTCGTTACAAAACCGTCATCAAGTTATTCTATTCATCCATTAATATAATTAATCACATATTATTACCAACCGTGGAATAACAGCTAGCTTAGTGATATCCCCTAAATTCCTTATATCGCTGGGTACGGAAGCTCTACAATACCAAATTATATTCATCTAAACCACCTAGTAGTAGCTCACTCAAGGTGTAATTTGTCCGAATGCTTTATCTTTTGTGAATTATAGATTGATCCTAGTAGTTAGACTCTTAGCTCAAAGTCCACTTTCTAATGTTGTTTATACACACAATCGCTACACAGAATCCCTCTGCAAGGTCTTGTGTTTTCTACTTTTGTATGAATTATTCGACTATTACTTATCTCCTAATTCAATACTAGCATTTGATTGAATCAACAAATTAATCCAGTTGATCACCTAAACAATCTATCAATCAATCATAAATATTCTAATTAGTAAAAACAATCAATAATCATGTGAAGAACTTCAAAATAGATTTATATAATAACTCAAATCATGTCTAGAACTTAGAATTCATCCCCAATCACTGAGAAGTTTATCTACTCATAGGATTAACAAAACCCATGAGTTTCATATGATAAAATAGAAAAGAAATAGTTACGGTGATGAATCGCTCCAAAACCCTAGCTTTTCTTCTCTTGAGTTCTCCTCTTCAATGGCTTGATAAAAAGTTATAAGATCCCCTTAGAAGATATAAAAACATCCCTTTTATAGGTGTCCCAATTATAGTTGTGCATGTGCACAAATCCCGGTCGAAAACATATGGCAACTTGCCAAAAACGCACCAAAAATCCCACTCATACACCAACTGGCCGTCCACACTCGAAAGAGTAACCAAGTGGGCTTGCTTCAGAACCGGTGAGATCCAGCCCAATTACTTTCGCTTCAACTGTCAGTTCCATGGAACTGACAGTATACCCTAATCCAAACCCACTGACACACATGCTTCCGTGAAAAATAATTTCCCCTAGATTTTCATATTACTCCGCCAGAATCACAGATAGATGACCCTCCGAGAGTTTCCAAAGTTACGGAATTTCAAGATTAAACTCACGGACATACACTACTCCGTGAAAATATATTTTCCCTGAACTTTCATTTTTCCCTTCGTCATCTCACGGATAGTCTGGTTGCCGTGAGAATTATTTTCTCCTGAGTTCGGTTTGTTTCTGGTTAACTTCACTTATACCAGGCCCTCCGTGAAAATTATAATCTTCTGAATCCAAAACTCCATCGACAGCAAATCACACCAGCTAACTCCATAGTCACTACGAAAACCTTGTTTTGCTGATATTTTTCTCCACTTCAGTAACCCAATGATCAATGGCAGCAAACCAAGGACAGAAGCACATTTCTCATCTATCCCTGCATATTCTTCAAACTTGAGCATACCTCTCACTGCCAACAACACCAGTAGCCACGGTAGCATCAACAGCAATAGAATCATCTCATCTCTGCCGACCATCACAGCTAACAACGAATAAAACCCAGCGTGTACTCATCATGTTTTTCTTTGAGTCTCAATTAATTTGCCTTACTCTGTTTTGTATCCAGAGATAGTCTTTCTCTTACTCAACTCCATCGATGGTGGCAACAGCCGTGGCTCACTCTTCTTCAATGTTGATCGTCAGCAGCAACTTCAATCGAATCTTCCAACTCCAGCACAAGCCCAATGATCTTCCCGAGCTCCATCTCTGTCCCTTCACCGATAATCAATACTTCCAGGCCTTCTCCATCTTCACAGCAAGATGGTTTCCTGCCATACTCCAACTGGAAGCGATCCTATCCTCCTGCTCGAGCTCTCCATCAGCACTGCCTTCTTCTCGCAACATCATATTCTCCATCACATACTCCTTCATGAGCATTATCAATGCTGCCATCTCGAACTGGCAGCAATCAGTGACAGTGAATACATCTCCCTGTTCGAATCCTCTTCCATCTTCATTATTCCATCGTTAATCACTTCCAAACTCGAGCTGTACCTTCCCTGACATCCAGTTTCAACCAACTCCATCAGCTTCTCTATATTTTCATGTCAGGTGATAAAATATCAGCAGCAAGTTATTCATCGTCATCTAAACACCATTGAATGTCGATCTCCATTGATCCCGGCCATTGCCAGCGACTTCCAGCATCGGGCGATGGCTGTATACCAGCAAAACGGATTACGCCATTAAAGAGGAGATACTCCTCTGACTTCGTTGGTTGGCTGAGGAAGAAGTGGCAGACCTGAGTAATTCTTCCGGGTGATTTTAGCAATTCTGTGCCTGTATAAAATTCAGCAACTTTGACTCGCTTCAAATGCTTGTAATTTATATATACGATGTCGGAGTGCCTCCATTCTTTCGCCGTTGGCTTCGTCTTTTCGTCCTCTTCGAGATGATATCAAGGACTCCTAGATATGAATGAGCTTTACTCGGTCTTTGGCCCTTCTCCACTTGCGGCTAACTTCTTTTATTGCACAAGTAAGTGCCAATTCACTTCTTTTGGATGATGGGGATTTTAATAAAGTGTCACACTTCCAATTTGCAGTTCAAAAAAATGCCACCGTTTTTTCAGAGTTTATTTAATGCCACATATTTGACCTTTTCCATCCAAAAAAACAGTTGCCATCAGTTAATGCATAGGTGGCAGTTATCCAGCTTAGTAAAAGACATATACACCCTCAAATTCATAGTGTACCCGTCTATAACCAATCCAATCACCATTGCGTTGTTCTATTGCCATGAACCATCATGAGAACGACGAGACTCCATACCAATTTCTCTGTTTTTGTTACTTTCTACCGCTGAATGCTCTGTTTTTGAGTTTGTTTGAGTAATTTACAGCCGATTATCTATATATCTTCTCCCAGAAAATTTTATCGCGAGTCGTGACATTTGATAGAGTCAGGCAGGTGACAGTGCCACGATCAGCTTAATTGGAATCCATCCCTATTAGGCTAGTAACCCCTTTTCTAACAATGTGACAACTGAACCGAATAGCATGTATGACTCTCATTCCTTCTATTGATTCAGATAAGCACAGTCCTAAAAGTTTATAAACCCAGTAAACCAGCTTAAGAGAAATTAATCCAGGACTTGGTACACAACCTTAATGGGGCGTTGAAAAGCAAAATTAACATGGACAAAATGATACCCTTAGCGGGTAAAACAAACTGAAAAACCCAAATCATTGATCATTAAACGGTAGCTGTGATACAATGTCAAACATCAATTCTGCAGTGCCTCCTCTCTGGTAGTAGTGGTGGACTGGTGGTGTTGCTTCATTGGCAACAATTGCAGGTCTTTGCAAACCCAAAAAGCCTATAAGAAAAATTATCGCCAATGTAGTTCACAAAACCAAATCCACTAGCATTCCCCTTGCAAAAAGCTTCACATACATCGCAGAAGGCTATATCTGAAAGACTTGGCACCACCTACCAAGCAGAATCCACATCCAGCGCCGGAGCCGAACTAACACCCCTGTGTGTAAAATGTAGCATTAGAATAAGATCCATTTTGATTTTCATCATCTTATATATATGTATATGGTAAAAAATACATCATTACAAGGGAAAATAATTGCAGCAATGCTGCCAAATTCCTGGCAAGACATGCTAGATCCATCAAAATGAACAGAGCAGAAGCTCTACCTTGGTTGGCGTAGAATTGCCGGGGCTCCGTGAATAGAGGAAGCTTGCACGGCTGAGTCTTAGCTAGTATGGCCTCAATTTCTGAAAGTGATGTACGAGCATGTTTCTTTGAAATTGATGTACCTCCATCAACCAACTTTTCCCTAGCCTTCTCTGTCTCTTTGATGTCAACCACTATCCTGGCTTCTTTTAGGGAACTCGCAGTTCTGATACGCTTCTCCTCAACTAACACAGCCTCAATCTCTGGCTCCGTCGATGTAACTCTGCGGGCCACACTAATGCTTTGCTGATCAGACATAAATGTATCATCCCCAACAACCCTGTGCATCCATACCGTAAACATACATCCATTATGTGTGTTCCTTTTATGAGATTCATCATTATAAATTGTAATCTGGAAAAACTGAAATGGGGTATACCTGTAATTGTAATTGGTGCCCATAACTGGTGCCTCCGGTTTGTTGATGATTCTCGCCTCCGTGTATTCACCTAGTAGAAGATCTGCTTCTTCGCCTGAAAAAAGCCAAGGAAGATTTTTTATCTAGTACGGTCACAAGATGTTATTCCTCAACAAGATGACACCAAAGAGACAGAACTAACTTATAAACAAGTTTTAAAACCTGTCGCACGATTACATCAAAACCCCCGATTCAATTCCTTGGTTGCTGTTTGAAGAAGTCTTGTATAGGAACGGTAGGCATCCACCATCTGCCACACTTGTAAATCCCAATTCAAAAAATTGAAATCGACCATTGCTTCAAATTGAATCGGGATTTAAACATGAATCGACCCACCAATCACAACAACTCAATTCATGTTTTTTCTGTGGATACAACTCAATTCTTCAAATTAATACCCAAACCATTGCTTCAAATTGAAATCGACCCACCAATCGGGATTCAAATAAAAGACATCCTAAGTTATCTTTTCTCCACAGAAAAAACCCTAGCTCTTCGATTTATCTTCAAAATGGTTTCAGAACATTAATTAAACTTCAACCCCTTTGTTCTACATCTGACAGCAACCCTAACTTCAGAACTCCTATGTTCGATCTACAGCAGCAACTCCATCCTCTTCATCCCGTGCTCAAACAATCACAACAGCATCACCGACAATCAACTCTTAACGTTTCTCTTAAGTTTCTGATATCATAATCACAAAATCTTCTCACGGAAACACGAGAAGAGAAGAACAGGGGAAAGAGGAAGAAGAAAGAACTAACGGGGAAAGATGGTGAACCCATGACTAGTATAATAGGGTTTTCATGGGTAAATATGTAAATCGCGACAGATTATTTTGACCGAGTCAGCGAAAAATACCAAGTGTGTAGGTCCTGACGGAAAAACTAACGGTTGTGGCATTTAATAAATTCTGAAAAAAACGGTGGCATTTTCTTGAATTGGGATTTGCAAGTGTGGCAGTTTGTTAAAAATCCCTTGGATGATTCACCTAACAAGACATATATAAAAAAAACAAACGTAATATACAATAATTTGCAAGAAACTAAGTAATTACTAGCATGGATTCGACACTAAATATATGCAAAATGTGCACTTAACAAATTCTCCCACGCATGGCTTTTGCTAGTCCTCGAGCAAACTATCTAAAATACAACAACTCCATGTCGTCGAGGATACGATTACACTTAGCATGTGCAACATGCCTTTAAAACCCTAGGTGTCCCTATTGGACGAGTTATACTCTCGTGAGGGCTTATGAGAGGTATACCCACAAAACCACCTCCAACTTCAAAGCGTTCCAGCTTCCCAAGCATCCAAAAAGCTATGAGGACATAGAGTTTCTGCATGCTAGTAATAAGAAGTTAGAAATACCAAAAAACATATTCATTCTTAAATCTTGAGTGAGAAATAAATACACCATAATGAGAGAATGCGTGTTTGAGAGCGATCAATAAGCATTTCACCTCGACTTCTGCCTCACTTAAAAGGATTTTATGATAATTGCACTCAAAAACACAGCTTTTTTATGGGTCTCACAAGTGTGCAGGTAGGAATGAAGAGAGAATCCTACACACGTTGAATGATGGGAAGGAAACCTTCTGAATTATTTATGGAGACCCCGCAAGATCGTGAGAAATAAAAGACTTTTTCTGATGATCTCTAAGAAAGGAAATCAACCATTATTATTAAAAATAGAGGATGAGAGTACTTACCACCTTCACATCTGATTGCAATGATGAAAGCACCACTCTCACAACATCCAATAGAAACGCAGTCTTCATCTCGTCTTCTTCATCTTCTTAGTCTTCGGTCTTCAACTGTTGATGATAAAATCTTGAACTTCGTAGAACTTCGACAATTCATAACTCTTTTCCCCAGTTTCCTTGTTGCTTGAAGCTTCTTTATATATTTTTCTTCTACACGGCCTTATTGAAAAAATAACAACCTAAATGCAAATCTCTTTGTATTTTTTTTTGTAATATATATATATATATATACATTTTTTTTTGAAGAGATTGCAACTAAAACAATAAATATGAAATAAAATTAACATGGCCACGAGAGAAGTATGTTACCACTTTGATCTTCACAACTTGTAATGTCTTCGTATCATAAACTCCAATAATTCTCACATTTTGATTTTATTCGCTCTTGTAAATAAGTCTTCAACTTAGATATGGAATTTCTGCTTCAACATGTGTATAAAAATCTGCTCATTGTATGTTGCTTTACTTGGATATGAAATTTGCTCTTCCTTGAATTGTTGCTTGTAAATCTCAAACGTCTTCAACTTTCCTTGTAGATTTTGATGTCGCTCCACTTGTTGATGATGATGTTGTATTTCTATGGACCTGTTGTTGGCGAGAGAGAGAATGGTGCTAACTGCAAATCAAACTAGAAGAAGGTGGTTTTCATCTATAGACGTCACCCACATGATTGGCAAAATTAGCACTCAAGAGATCAAAAGTAGTGCTTCTATTGGTGGGAGGTTGGGTAGCTCACCATTCTACCCGGAATTAACGTACGGTGACAGACACTCAAAAGAAAGATCTTTAGTCATTTATAAAGAAATCTGGTCTGGTGCCTCGGTTGATATGAAAACGGGTAGTCTCCACTAATGATTGATCAGCAAATCTAATAATGCATTTCTCCCTGCACCTCATTTGCATCACCGGCATGATTAAATCCATTATTTAACACTCCAATTCGTAAGAAATCCGAACGTAGTTCCCTAACATTTCTAAGTTCAGTTATGTCGGTCAGAATTCTCTATGTAAACATACCTAGAAGTATGCTAGTGACTCTAAAATCAATAAAAGTTGGAGGATTTATGCAAATATTACAAATTTTTGAAAAATATATATTAGTTTTTATTCAAATATTACAAAATTTTGAAAAATCTATATGCCAAATATTCCCCACACTTAAACTTCACATTGTCCTCAATGTGTAAACCGAAAGTTCTGAATTCTGACGTAACAACAGATTAAACGCAAACATTGTGCAATTTGGTAAGGAATTTGGAAAAACTACATTTCATAAAAGTTGTTCATCTACGTGTTTTCTACAAAGTGTCAAAAGGGAACAGTGTTTAGATAAACGGTCTGACAGTTATGGTATCTGGACTGAACTACGCGCAGTCTGAATTTTTCTGACGAAAAGGTATTTATCATAATTTTCTTCTAAAATAGATTCCGGACTCAATGAAATTAAACATGGGGATTCAAATATCATATGAAAACAATAAAAACAAAAAATAAAAGGGTTTAAGATACAAAACTTAAGGGTTGCCTCCCATTAGCGCTTTTTATAGTCGTCAGCCCGACTTGGCATTCTCTTTACTACTCCTCTAGAGGGAGTAAATCTTGAAACTCTATCTTATACACATTCACGTAAGTGATGCTTTCTTAGTATGGCTTCAATTTATGGTCGTGACCTTAGAAGTAGTCCCATCTCTAAGACTAGTGATATCAACTGCACCATGAGAATAAACATTAGTAATAACATATGGTCCAATCCATCTGGACCTTAGCTTACCAGGAAATAGCTTAAGACGAGAATGAAATAAAAGAACTTTCTGTCCCACAAAAAAATTCTTCTGAGAAATCATCTTTTCATGGAAAAGGTTAGTCTTTTCCTTGTATATACGAGAACTCTCGTAAGCATCATTACGTATCTCCTCTAGCTCATTGATTTATAGTTGCCTATGTTTTCCCTCTTTATCATACTCCATATTGCAAATCTTTACCGCCCATAAAGCCTTATGCTCAAGTTCAGCTGGGAGATGACAAGCTTTGCCATAAACCAACCGATATGGAGACATACCAATCGGTGTCTTGTATGTTGTTCTATACGCCCAAAGTGCATCGTTGAGTCTATAACTTCAATCCTTCCGTGTAGTATTAACGGTTTTCTCCAAGATTGACTTGATCTCACGATTTGAAATTTCAGCTTGCCCACTAGTTTGTGGGTGATATGGCGTACCGACCTTGTGATTTATGTTGTAATTCTTGAGAAGAGCATGGAAGGATTTATTTAAATGTGATCCTCCGTCACTGATAACCACTCATGGTGTACCGTGTCTAGAGAAAATATATTCCTTCACAAACTCACAAAAAACTTGAGAATCATTAGTTGGGGTGGCTTTAGCTTCCACCCATTTAGAAACATAATCCACAGCAAGAAGTATATAAAATTTTCCATTCGAATTAACCAAAGGACCCATAAAATCAATGCCCCACACATCAAAAATCTCGACAGTGAGAATAGGATTGAGTGGCATTTGATTTCGAGAACCTAGATTGCCCGTTCGTTGGCTTCTATCACAAGATTTGCAAAAAGCATATGCATCCTCAAATAGCGTGGGCCAATAAAAGCCACTCTCAAGGACTTTGAGAGCAGTACGTTTTGAACCAAAGTGACCACCACAAGCATAAGAATGACAAAAAGATAGAATTGACTGAAATTCAGAGTTTGGTACGCACCTGCGGATAGTCTGATCAGCACCATATTTCCACAAGTAGGGCTCGTCCGCACATACCGCTTGGCTATTTTCTTAAGCTTTAGATTTTGAAAAGTATACATTGTACTAGGTACTTTCCTTGTAACCAAATAGTTCACTATATCAGCATACCAAGGTGTTGATTCTTCAATCGAGAAAAGTTGTTCGTCTGGAAAACGATTTTGTAAGGGAAGTTCTTCTTCGGACACAACAAGTCTACTAAGATGATAAGCAAATGTGTTCTCAACACCTTTCTTATCTCTGATTTCCATATTGAATTCTTACAGCAAAAGAATCCAGTGTATGAGTCTTGGCTTAGCCTCCTTCTTTTTTAATAGGTACCGTAGTGCTGCATGATCAGAACATACAATCACATTGGTACCCACCAAATAATCTCTAAATTTTTCTAATGAAAATACTATAGCCAACAAATCTTTCTCAGTAGTAGAATAGTTGATTTGAGCATCGTTTAGGGTCCTTGATGCATAATAAATCACATGTGACCTCTTGTCTACTTTTTGACCCAAAACAGCTCCGACTGCATAATCACTTGCATCACACATTAACTCGAACGGTAAACTCCAGTCAGGTGACTTAATAATTGGTGCAATAGTCAACAATTCTTTCAATTTATTAAAGGCATCCTTGCACTCCTGGTCGAAGTTAAAGGCAACCTCCTTTTGCAACAATTTGCACATCGACATTGAGATTTTGAAGAAATCTTTGATAAAACTCCTATAAAAACCTGCATGACCAAGAAACGAGCGAATTTCCCTCACCGAAGTGGGGTAATGTAAGTTCCTAATCAAGTCTATCTTTGCCTTGTCTAATTCGACCCCTTTAGAGGACACGATGTCGCCAAGTACAATTCCATGGTTTACCATAAAGTGGCGTTTCTCCCAGTTTAAAACAAGATTAGTGTATATGCATCTTTTACACATGAGTTCAAGATTATTTAAGCAAATATCAAATGAATCACCATAAACACTAAAGTCGTCCATAAAATACATCAATGATGTTTTCCACATAATCAGAAAATATACTGACCATACATCTCTGAAAAGTGAAAGGCGCATTGCAAAGACCAAACGACATTCTTCGATATGCAAATGTACCGAAAGGACAAGTAAAAGTAGTCTTCTCTTGATCCTCCGGTGCAATAACGATCTGATTGTAACCCGAATAACCATCCAAAAAGCAATAATATGAATGTCCCGCTAACCTCTCTAACATCTGATCAATGAATGGCAAAGGAAAGTGATCCTTGCGGGTGGCCGAATTGAGATTTCTGTAGTCTATGCATACTATCCATCATGTTTGAACTCTTGTAGGAACGAGTTCATCATCTTGATTTCTAACAACAGTGACACCTGATTTCTTAGGCACCACTTGCACCGGACTAACCCATTTGCTGTCAGAAATTGGGTAAATCACCCCCACACTTAGTAATTTGAGGATCTCTTTCTTCACGACCTCCATCATTGGTGGGTTAAGCCTACGCTGAGCATCACGTACTTGCTTTACATCATCTTCCATTAGGATTCTATGCATGCACATGGCTGGATTAATGCCTTTGATGTCAGCAATTGTCCAACCAATAGCCGTTTTGTGCTCTTTCAGAACCCTAAGAAGGCGTTCTTCTGGTATTGATATGAGATTCTTTGTAATAATGACTGGAAGATCTTCCACATCGCCTAATTAAGCGTACTTTAAGTGATCAGGTAGAGGTTTCAGCTCTAATTTAGGTGCCTGCACAACAGAAGGTAAAGTTACAGGTAAAGAGATATATGAAATGTTACCTGTTTTAAATTCTTGTGATGCCGTTAAAGCACCACATGTCTCGACAAACTCCTTGGGAATATCAACGTCCAAGTTAGGAAGGCCATGAACGTCCAAATCAATGTTATTTTGCAACAGATTCAAGTTCATCTTCGTTGTTCAAATCAAACATCTGTTGTGCCAACGAACTAATAACATCAACAGAAAATGCAGAATGGATATCACTTGGATAACTCATAGCTTCAAAAATATTGAAGCGTATAATCTCTTTGTCAAACTCCATAGTGAGTGTCCCAGTATCACAATCAATCTTCGTCTTAGAAGTCTTTAAAAATGGTCTCCCAAGAAGTAATGAAGTAGACGTACAATTGTCCCCATTCTGCATATCCATAATAAAGAAATCAACCGGAAAGATTAGTTCATTCACTTGCACCAACACGTCTTCCACGAGTCCCTTAGGGTATATGTTAGACTTATTATCTAATTGAATGATAATCCATGTCTCCTTTAAAGGTCCCAGATTCAAAGAATCATAAACATCGGCTGACATCACGCTTATGGAAGCTCCCAAATCAAGCAAAGCACGCTCGAACCGTTTGCCACCAATAGTAATTGGCACTGTAAAACCACCAGGATCTTTACACTTTGCAGGCATCTTCTTTAGCAACATAGCTGAAGCACTTTATCCCACCTGAGTGATCTCATTAGCAATCAACCTCTCCTTTCTTGTACACAAATCCTTCAGAACCTTGGCATACCTGGGTACCGTTCTGATGGCCTCAATAAATGGAATGTTGATATGCACCTTGCTGAAGAAATCCATAATCTCCTTTCTTTGACTTTGCAAAACGACTAGGAAAAGGAGGTGGTGTGGTAAAAGTAGGAACTGAACCCTTAGGTTGGCCGGTAGAAGTTGGATTTTCCTTTGGAACGGTTTCTACCACTACTTCCTTTTCTAACTCCTCACAAACCCTTTATTGTTGCTTTGCCTCTTCTGTTTGCTTCCCACTCCTCAAAAGTACGGGATTAACATTCTCTCATGTGTTCACAAAAGGTTGTGATGGAAACTTTGTCGACTTTTGTGCCTTTATTTCATTCATGTTTGTAGCCAACTATCCAATTTGAAGTTGCAAGTCCTTTATAGCCATATCTTGTTTTTGCAGGATTGTATCTTGACGCTGAGCATTTGCATCTTGCTTTTGCATCATCATTTTCATCATCTCCTCTAAACTAGAATTTTGAGTCTGCTGTTGAGGCTGAGGTGGAGATTGTGGTCGGAACTGTGGTTGTTGAAAACCACTTTGTCACCCATAAGGATTAGGAGCTGCAGCTTGGGAATTTGCATAACTGAAATTTGGGTGATCTTTCCAACCTGGATTATAAGTATTAGAGTAGGGATCATACCTTTGCCTCTGATTATGGAACACGGCATTCACCTGTTCAGACTTTTCTTCATAAGTAGGAATAATCATTGTTGCAATTCGTTGTACTACCTTCTCTATGTTGTTCATCTGTTGCTATGGCTGTGCAGACTCTCCCATTTCGCTAACTCTTCTGACATTAGAGTTGTTTTGGGTGTCGAATTGTTGAGCATTGGCAGCCATACTCTCAATCAAACTGGTTTCCTGCGAGATTGTATTCTCAGTAAGTGAACTACCGGCAGCCGCATCAATCAAATTCCTCTGTTCTGAAAGTAATACTTCGTAAAAGTATTGAATGATAAGTACTGAGGATATATTATGGTGTGGGAAGCTTGCCAACAACCTATTATACCTCTCCCAATACTCATATAGAGACTCCCCAGACATTTGTAGAATGCCACTTATCTCCTTACGAACGGATGCCGCTTTGGAAGCAGGAAAATATTTCTCCAGGAATAGCTTTTTAATCTCAGTCCATGTTGTAACACTCCCTGGAGGAAGACAATACAACCATTCTTCTGCTAAGTCTGTCAATGAAAACGGGAAAGCTTGTAGCATAGCCATATCTCTATCTGCGGTTGTATGCCTCAGACTTGTCATTGTGTTCTGGAACTGTTGAAGGTGTCGATTTGGATTTTCACCTGGATGTCCCTTGAACTTTGGTAGATGATGAAGTAGATTCGACTTCAGCTCCACTGGGTTAGCGATTCTAATGCACAGTGGTTGCGAGTTTAAGCATGGAGATGTCAACTCTCCTACATTCCTTATATCACTGGGTACAGAAGCTCTCCAATACCAGATTCTATTCATCTAAACCACCTAGTAGTAGCTCACTCAAGGTATAATTTGTCCGAATGTTTTATCTTTTGTGAATTATAGATTGATCCTAGTAGTTAGACTCTTAGCTCAAAGTCCACTTTCTAGTGTTGTTTATACACACAATCGCTACACAGAATCCCTCTGCAAGGTCTTGTGTTTTCTACTTTTGTATGAATTATTCGACTATTACTTATCTCCTAAATCAATACTAGCATTTGATTGAACCAGCAAATTAATCCAGTTGGCCACCTAAACAATCTATCAATCAATCATAAATATTCTAATTAGTAAAAACAATAAATAATCATGTGAAGAACTTCAAAATAGATTTATATAATAACTCAAATCATGTCTAGAACTTAGAATTCATCCCCAATCACTAAGAAGTTTAGCTACTCATGGGATTAACAAAACCCATGAGTTTCATATGATAAACTAGAAAAGAAATAGTTACGGTGATGAATCGCTCCAAAACCCTGGCTTTTCTTCTCTTGAATTCTCCTCTACAATGGCTTGATAAAAGATTATACGATCCCCCTTAGAAGATATAGAAACATCTCTTTTATAGGTATCCCAATTGTAGTTGTTCCCGTGCACAAATCCCGGTCGAAAACATATGGCAACTTGCCAAAAACGCACCAAAATCCCACTCATACACCAACTGGCCGTGCACACTCGAAAGAGTAACCAAGTGGGCTTGCTTCAGAACCGGTGAGATCCAACCCAATTACTTTCGCTTCAACTGTCAGTTCCATGGAACTGTGTGTATACCCTAATCCAAACCCACGGACACACATGCTTCCGTGAAAAATAATTTCCCCTGGATTTTCATATTACTCCGCCAGAATCACGGATAGATGACCCTCCGAGAGTTTCCAAAGTTACGGAATTTCAAGATTGCTTCCTCGGAAACTCACGGACATACACTACTCCGTGAAAATATATTTTCCCTGAACTTTTATTTTTCTCTTCGTCATCTCACGGATAGTCTGGTTGCCGTGAGAATTATTTTCTCCTGAGTTCGGTTTGTTTCTGGTTAACTTCACTTATACCAGGCCCTCCGTGAAAATTATAATCTTCTGAATCCAAAACTCCATCGACAGCAAATCACACCAGCTAACTCCATCGTCACTACGAAAACCTTTTTTTGCTGATATCCTTCTCCACTTCAGTAAACCAATGATCAATGGCAGCAAACCAAGGACAGAAGCACATTTCTCATTTATCCCTGCATATTCTTCAAACTTGAGCATACCTCTCACTGCCAACAACACCAGTAGCCACAGTAGCATCAACAGAAATAGAATCATCTCATCTCTGCCGACCATCACAGCTAACAACGAATAAAACCCAGCGTGTACTCATCATTATTTTCTTTGAGTCTCAAATAACTTGCCTTACTCTGTTTTGTATCCAGAGATAGTCTTTCGCTTACTCAACTCCATCGATGGTGGCAACAGCCGTGGCTCACTCTTCTTCAATGTTGATCGTCAGCAGCAACTTCAATCGAATCTTCCAACTCCAGCACAAGCCCAATGATCTTCCCGAGCTCCATCTCTGTCCCTACACCGATAATCAATACTGCCAGGCCTTCTCCATCTTCACAGAAAGCTGGTTTCCTGCCATACTCCAACTGGAAGCGATCATATCCTCCTGCTCGAGCTCTCCATCAGCACTGCCTTCTTCTCGCAACATCATATTCTCCATCACAGACTCCTTCATGGGCATTATCAATGCTGCTATCTTGAACTGGCAGCAATCAGTGACAGTGAATACATCTCCCTGTTCGAATCCTCTTCCATCTTCATTATTCCATCGTTAATCACTGCCAAACTCGAGTTGTACCTTCTCTGACATCCAGTTTCAACCAACTCCATCAGCTTCTCTATATTTTCATGTCGGGTGATAAAATATCAGCAGTAAGTTATTCTTCGTCATCTAAACACCACTGAATGTCGAGCTCCACTGATACCGGCCATTTCCAGCGACTTCCAGCATCAGGCGATGGCTGTATACCAGCAAAACGGATTACGCCATTAAAGAGGAGATACTCCTCTAACTTCGTTGGTTGGCCGAAGAAGAAGTGGCAGCCCTGAGTAATTCTTGCGGGTGCTTTTAGCAATTCTGTGCCTGTACAAAATTCAGCAACTTTGTCTCGCTTCAAATGCTTGTAATTTCTTCTTACAATGTCAGAATGCCTCCATTCTTTCGCCGTTGGCTTCGTCTTTTCGTCCTCTTCGAGATGATATCAAGAAATCCTAGATATGAACGATATTTACTTGGTCTTTGGGCCTTCTCCACTCGCGGCTAACTTCTTTTATTGCACAATTAAGTGCCAATTCACTTCTTTTGGATGATTCACCTAACAAAACATAAATAAAACAAAACAAACGTAATATGCAATAATTTGCAAGAAACTAAGCAATTACTAGCATGGATTCGACATTAAATATATGCAAAATATGCACTTAACAATTTCTCTTTGCATCTCCTTTGTTTTCTACTCTTGTGCTCTAAATTGCTTCCCTGAAGTTATGAAATTCATTGAGCCATGTATTAATTTTTTCATGCAGCAAGAGTATTCGGTTTTAAAACCTTTTTGGGTCAAGTTGTATTCGCACGGATACCCGTGTTCTGGTACGAGTCAACTTTTTGAAAACCCTAAAAACTTCCTTTCCTAGAAAATCTTTTAAATACCAAAACCCTTGAGCCCCGTACGCACACTCTGGGATTGTTTTTTGTCAGTCAAGAACGTCTTCTTCTAACTCTAGCGGCTTTGCAAAAAGGGTTTCTTGACAAAGGTTTTGGTTTCGAGTCCAAGGGAAGGAACAAAATAACCGTAGTAGAAGATGATCATCCTAATGCCTCATGTTACTATGCCTATACTCATGAGGATGTTGAGAAGGACGATATGGTTTTTGCTGAAGTGGTTCATGACTTTCTTAAGTATTTTGAGGAAGCAAAACTACAGCTTGTTGATACTCTAAAAAGTCTCGATGTGTTGAAAACTGAGTTGAAAAAGGTTACCTCTGACCTTGGTCTCATAAGATCTCACGTCAATAATATTCACAAAGAGAATCTCTTCTCTGAAGATGCAATGGATGCTGTCAATCACAAGCTCAAAGACCCCAAGATTCTTGAGGTTCCTGAACCGTCTATATGACCTTAGTTCGTGTTCGGGCATAGCACTGGAGGCTGCTTTTTGTTTCTTAGCTTATGGTTTTTAGTTTACCTAGTGAATCTTCTTTTATTGTTTTATTTAGAAGAATAACTAGAGTTTGGAATAGCCATTATTGTGATTACACATAGCTATGTCCAACATTTTCATCTTCATGTTTTTAGGTTTATTTGTTTAAATTCTAAAATTGTTTGGAAGATGATTTTTGCAGTATTAATCTTTATGGTCTTATATATTGCAATTTTTTTATGGGATATGTGTGTTTGCGTCCGTGAACTATGATTGTCCCATACCTTGTCAAAAGTTAAGTCTTTCGTATGTCGATATGCATGTATTGATAAAAGAATGAATGAGCTTTTGACATCACAAAAGTTTGAAGCCTATTATGTCATTATTGATGGAAGATAGGATAAAATTTTGTTTATGAGGATTATGTATATTATATGTGATTGTGCAAATAGTGATGGAAAATATAATGAATCCTTGTCGATTCCGCAGTATTGATCTTCCCTGATCCATATTTTATGTATATACTGTGAGGCTCCGTAAGTTCACTTATGTTGAGCATGACCAATTAAATTGATCACACTCTTGTGGTAATTTAGTTGTGTATTCCAATTGAATTAATCATGGGTTTTCTTGTGGTTAATTTAATTGAGTACTTTTCGGATACAAATTCATATTCGTATGTGATTTGTTATGTCCAAAGAAATCCTTCTTTTCTCACGAAATTAAGGTCGCTCTTGTTGTTATTTCGAGAATGACATATTATGGGGGAGGGTTCTTAATTGAACTTGTGCTTAATTACCAATTGTTTGTGGGGAGTGCGGCTGTGGAATATTATAGGGGTTATCTTGTATCTTTATAAACTACTTGATGAAATCATTTAGCTTCGGCTATACGATTTCATCTAAATATGTTGATATGTGCTTACTTTTGGTCATGAAATGTCTCTATGGAAATTTTCATTAGGATCCCTTTCTTGTACCTTTGCCAGTTTTATTGACAAAAAGGGGGAGAATTAATATGTAATTCACACTACAAATACATATGGTTTTCGGATCATTATGTAATGGGGAGTGGTTTCCATGTGAGATGGAGTATTGACTAAGGGGGAGTGATACATATCACCATAGTATTGTTATCGAAGTTGTGATACAATTGAACTTTTATGCTGCATAATGATACTATGACATTGTATAACAATGATTGAGAATTATGTTTTCTCATTGTTATAGCTACGGATTTTCAACAACGATGATGCTGAACTTACAACCTTTGGAATCATTGGAGTACTTGGAAGTGACGAAGATTTCGAGTAATGTTGAAGATTAGGCATGTGGAATAGGAGCTACAAAAGTTTATTTATTTATTTTTGTATTCCATATGTATTAATAGTTTTGTCACTAAATTGACAAAGGGGGAGATTGTTAGAGCACTTCTCGGTTGAACTCGCATACGTTGCTATCTCAAGCATGTTTATCAATGTTAGTGATCCAAAATATAAGTCTTGATTTCTAGTCTACTATAGCTAAGTCTCGGATTAGGATAGAAGGTGTAGTTGAGCTCAAGAACTCCATGGCGATCATCATACAAGACGAAGAACTACTCAAGGAACTGGTGGAACTTCATCGACTAAAAGGTATGTGGAGACTTGAACTTATCTATCACTCAAAAGTCTATCTACTCTATCTCCTATCTTGAGACAAAAGTTGTTTTGCTATATGGACTTTGATTATACAAATTTTCTATTTCGAGCCGAGTTTATCTCGCTTATCTATTTCTCGAAATATGTGTTGGTAAACTTTCGCTTTGGCCAAGTTCATCTTTACCTAGTGACGAAAGTCATGATATGTTTCAATCACTTTTAAAATATATAAGATCCTTATTCCTCTAGTGACGAAAAATGGTTCGTGAATAACAACTATATAACGTCCTCTAAGAATGTTTCAATGATTGAAATGAGAGTTTAGAATATATAACCAATGTTGGATATAAGCATCGTGTGGTAACACATATATGTATAAGTCCTTATTCCTTGAACCAAAGTATGTGTACTTTGTTGATCAGGAAAACCGGAACAAGAGCCGTGAACTCAGTCCGCGAACCCAGTACGCGAACTGGCGGAGGTTCTCATCCCGAGAAAATCTGCTGGAGTTTCTGAACTCCTTCCGGGAACTTAAGTCCGCGAACTTATTCCGCGTACTTGAGTTGGTTATTTCTAAAGACGATTATTTGTGAACTTATATTTATATAAATTAAGGAATGCAAGTTTGAAAACCGTGGCTATAAAGTCCATGAATCGATTCGAGTTAATCAAATCGTTTTTGCTTCGATTGTGTCTTGTATACTTCTATAAGATCTAAGCAATTGAACAACTCTTTAACTAGTTCATTTGAGTCAATTGAACTAGTTATGGTGAAGAAGAATATGGTTGATATGGAAGTGCTCATAAGGCTAACCATTTGGTTAACTATTGTTGAACCAACAAATGTACATGTTTGGGTACGGTTACGCAAACCTAAAATCGTGCATTTCATTTGTGTGTAACAAGCTAAGTTTTTGATGAACACGCAAGTGTGACGCATTTTCACCCATAAATACATTAGCTGGGACTCATTTTATCACTAATAAACTTGTTTGTAGGTATTTTTGGCAAATAAACTCTTATGAAAAAAGTTGCTAGAAAAAGTGTTAAAAGGCACCCCAGAAAAGGCATTAAAGGCACCCTCATTTTGGATAAGGGCACCCCCGATCATCCCCAGTTGTTAAAGGGGCTCGTGTTTATGATCAGGGCACTTCACCTTCAACAATTTAAATTTCAGTTTTGGCGGGAAAGTGCTGCAGTGAAGAACAAATTTTAGGGTTTGCGTTTTGACAGTGTTTTAGAAGGACTCAATGGCTGAAACTTCATGGGACGTCTATATTAATCTTAACAGGCATGGTATGATAAATCTTTTGGATTAGAATTGGGCGGATAATCGGGAATAATTGTTTCAGTCGCCAGAAAATTTAGGGTTCGACTTCTGAAGGTGTTTAAGGGAGATTAAAGGGCTGGAATTAATTGGGTTTACTCTTCTGGGCTATACGGTGATGATATATGTGTTTCTTTTGACCCATTTAGGCTGAATACTCGGATTCAAAGTCACAAAAACCCGAGAATTCTGTGAAGGAATATGGGGAGTTTTGAGAGAGATTTAATCTCGGATTTGGACTGGAATCAGCCTGTTTCCACAAAACAGGGTTGGTATAGTTGCTTGTTTCGATAAACTTGGGCTGCATCGTGGATTGGAAAAAACAGAGTTGAAGAGGATATTCACGGGATTGTGTTAGGTGGAAACGTGTACTGCACATGTCAGAGGTACTCGAGCAACAGTTTGGAGTATGAAGGAGTTATCAAAGGAGAATATTTCGTGGAATAAATACCAGCAGATTCGTGAGAATAAAAATCAAAGAAACAAGAGGAAATAAAACCGTGGAAAAATAATGGAGAATATTTATGTTATTAACACGAGAGATTCGTTTCTGCAAGGTATAAATAGACTGCTGGGATGTCTTAGATGGCATCGAGAGCTAGGGAGAAGAACAGAGGGTCGCAGAGCAGATTTCTCTGCTGCTGCAGAGAAGAAGAAGAATAAGAAGAACATTTGACGCCTGCTGACTGTCGCAGAGAACTGTCGTTTATTAACAGTACTCGTAACAGTCAGTGTGGCACACTTGTTTTGAATTTGCAACAATTTCTTGTAACGGTGACTGCTGTAACGCCAGTACACCGTTGCAGATTCATTGTATTATTAGTTTTCTTCAATAAAAACACTATTTGAGCTATGAATTATATTTTTGAGTGTGTTTTTATCATGAGAAGCTAAACCCCAACGCTGGGTCGACGGAGGAAGTCGAACTTCATACATAGGTGAATTTATTTTATTTTTTATATGACTTTTGCACTAAGTAAAAAAGAATTATGGTTTAAATTAATTAGTTATTATTTTATTTGATGGGTCACTCTTGCTTACATGTTTCATGTCCCATGCTTACGATTTATAACTAATATTTTGAGAATCTACCTTGGCAAAACCAGAGTTAATGTTGTTTTATTTGTTGAGCGATAATTGTTGAGAATAAATAATTGAGCCTGATGATATGAATTTGGTGGAATCCTAGACCCAGTAACTCTCCCTTTATTATTAAATCTTTAAATTTAATCTTAACAAGTCTTAGAGTTCGAATCTTATTGCTACAACAAATAAAAAAATGCATCATTTTGGCGCCGCCGACGCGGATTTGTTTTTAGATTAATTTTTAGGTTTTTTTTTGTACAGTATTTTCATTTTTTTTTTCCTTTTTATGTGTTTCTTTTTGTATTTCTTTTCAGTACTTTTTGAGGATGATGACTTCTTCTGAGGAGACGTCACCTAAGATGACGCTGGCAGAATATAAGCACAAAAATGTAAATTATCAGGCAACCTCATCTGAGATGACGCTTGCTGAATATAAGTGTAGGCAACGGTATGGAGTTTCAACTCCGCATGAGGTAAGTGAAGAATCTCCTCTAATGATATACGAGAAGTATTACAAACACACACCACCTAGTTTGGAACAAAGACTGAGAATTCTAGAATGCCAAAAGTTATTTGATGATGATGATGATCAGTCTTGTAGTGACTCTCTGTTCCAGACAAAATTTGCAGATGACCCTGTGGATGATTGTGTATATGATTTGCCTAATTCCATAGATGAATCTATCTCACAAGATAATTCACCGAACTTATAGGTTGTTTCTAGACCCCTAAACTTCCAAAAGTTACCTAATTTAGGGTTAGAATTGTGTGCTTCTACAATTTTATTGCAGTACTTTGCATCTAAATACCCAGAGGACGTCCCTGTTTCTGATACCGTGCATGAGCCAATTGAAAATTTCCATGTCCCAATAGTATCCCCATATTTTGTTCTATACTCACATCCATGTGATGTAAAAACTAGGTTTGGGGGTAATCCTCTATTTCAGACAGTTTTAATGTCACCATATTTTCATAGCATAATTGTGAAGCTGTCGTTTGTAAATACTGTATTTTTGGTTGATCCCCAAATTTTCAGGATGTTAATTTTTGGGGATCCATTTTTGTACATTCCAGTAGGTATATTTATTTTTTTTATTTTTTTTTTTGGTTTACTTTTTGCATTTCCCATCTTAATATTTGCGTTGGATGACTCAATTACATTGAGGACAATGTAATGTTTAAGTGTGGGGGAGAGGTTAACTTTTTACTTTATTTTTTCAGGAAATTCCTTGCAAACCATGACCAGCTGTGTAGCGGGTCTGTTCCTTTTTCTTGCATGTTATGACCAGTTGTGTAGCGGGTCTAAAAAAAAATGAAAAATATAAAATGATTTTTTTTTTTTGATTGTTAGGGTTATGACCAGCTGTGTAGCGGGTCTTTTCTTTTTTTCTTGCATTATATGACCAGCTGTGTACCGGGTCTAAAAAAAATATATATATATATGACCAGCTGTGTAGCGGGTCTCTTTCTCTCTATCTTATTATATGACCAGCTGTATTGCGGGTCTCTCTTTCTCTCTTAATATATGACCAGCTGTGTAGCGGTTCAATTCTTCTGTTTTGCTCGAGGACTAGCAAAGTGTAAGTGTGGGGGAATTTGATGAACACGCAAGTGTGACGCATTTTCACCCATAAATACATTAGCTGGGACTCATTTTATCACTAATAAACTTGTTTGTAGGTATTTTTGGCAAATAAACTCTTATGGAAAAAGTTGCTAGAAAAGGTGTTAAAAGGCACCTCAGAAAAGGCATTAAAGGCACCCTCATTTTGGATAAGGGCACCCCCAATCATCCCTAGTTGTTAAAGGCGCCCATGTTTATGATCATGGCACTTCATCTTCAACAATTCAAATTTTAGTTTTGGCGAGAAAGTGCTGCAGTGAAGAACAAATTTTAGGGTTTGCGTTTTGACAGTGTTTTAGAAGGACTCAATGGCTGAAACTTCATGGGACGTCTATATTAATCTTAACAGGCATGGTATGATAAATCTTTTGGATTAGAATTGGGCGGATAATCGGGAATAATTGTTTCAGTCTCCGGAAAATTTAGGGTTCGACTTCTGAAGGTGTTTAAGGGAGATTAAAGGGCAGGAATTAATTGGGTTTACTCTTCTGGTCTATACGGTGATGATATATGTGTTTCTTTCGACCCAGTTGGGCTGAATACTCGGATTCAAAGTCACGAAAACCCGGGAATTCTGTGAAGGAATATGGGGAGTTTTGAGAGAGATTTAATCTCGGATTTGGATTGAAATCAGCCTGTTTCCACAAAACAGGGTTGGTATAGTTGCTTGTTTCGACAAACTTGGGATGCATCGTGGATTGGAAAAAACAGAGTTGAAGAGGATATTCACGGGATTGTGTTAGGTGGAAACGTGTACTGCACATGTCAGAGGTACTCGAGCAACAGTTTGGAGTATGAAGGAGTTATCAAAGGAGAATATTTCGTGAAATAAACACCATCAGATTCGTGAGAATAAAAATCAAAGAAACAAGAGGAAATAAAACCGTGGAAAAATAATGGAGAATATTTATATAATTAACACGAGAGATTCATTTCTGCAAGGTATAAATAGACTGCTGGGATGTCTTAGATGGCATCGAGAGTTGGGGAGAAGAACAGATGGTCGCAGAGCAGATTTCTCTGCTGCTGCAGAGAAGAAGAAGAAGAACATTTGACGCCTGCTGATTTTCGTAGAGAACTGTCGTTTATTAACAGTACTCGCAACAGTCAGTGTGACACTTGTTTTGAATTTGCAACAATTTCTTGTAACGGTGACTTCTGTAACGCTAGTATACCGTTGCAGATTCATTGTATTATTAGTTTTCTTCAATAAAAACACTATTTGAGCTATGAATTATATTTTTGAGTGTGTCTTTATCATGAGAAGCTAAACCCCAAAACTGGGTCGACGGAGGAAGCCGAACTTCATACATGAGTGAATTTATTTTATTTTCTATATGACTTTTGCACTAAGTAAAAAAGAATTATGGTTTGAATTAATTAGTTATTATTTTATTTCATGGGTCATTCTTGCTTACACGTTTCATGTCCCATGCTTACGATTTATAACTAATATTTTGAGAATCTACCTTGGAAAAACCAGAGTTGATGTTGTTTTAGTTATTGAGCGATAATTGTTGAGAATAAATAATCGAGCCTGATGATATGAATTCGGTGGAATCCTAAACCCAGTAACTCTCCCATTATTATTAAATATTTGAATTTAATCTTAACAAGTCTTAGAGTTCGAATCTTATTACTACAACAAATTAAAAATCGCATCAGTTCTCATCCCGAGAAATTCTGCTGGAGTTGACAAACTAGCTGCGTCCGCGAACCGGCGGAAAGTCTTTGCTGAGATTTTATGCTGGAGTTTGTAAACTCTGCCCGGTTGCTTAAGTCCGCGAACCTAGTGTGCGAACTTTAGAAGGTTATATATATGAAGATGATTTTTGAACTTAAACTTATAAAGACTAAGGAATGCAATTTGCAAACCGTGGCTATAAAGTTCATGAACCGATTCAAGTGAATCAAATCATCTTTGATTCAATTGTGTCTTGTGTAGTACATAAGATTTCCTTGCAATTGAACAACTCTCTAACTAGTTCATTTGAGTCACTTGAACTAGTTATGGTGAAGAAGAATATGGTTGGTATGAAATGCTCATATGGCTAACCTTTTGGTTAACTATTGTTGAACCAACAATGTAAACGTTTGGGTACGGTTAACAAACCTAGAAGCGTACATTTCATTTGTGTATAAGAAGCTAAGTTTTCGATCTAACGGTTGAGAAACATTAGCTTGAATCTAAATCAGGTTTTCATCTACCGGTGGATATTGTTTGCTTTGTGACCAACGTGAAACCCTGATTTGAAAGACTATATAAAGGAGACATCTAGTATTGTGCAAAACTAATCCCCACACTTCACATGTGATACTAGTTTGCGTTCTAGAGTCGTTTCTCCTTTAACCTTTGGTTTTCTTCTTCTAAAACCAGGTTAACGACTTAAAGACTTCATTGGGATTGTGAATCTAGACCAATACTACTTTTATCGTAGTTGTGTGATCTGATCTTGCATCTTCTATCGTACGAGTACAATTAGATTGATTGGCTTGAGATTAATATCTCCGATAGGCAAGATATAAAAAGTAGTCACAAACATCTTCGTCTCATTGTTTGTGATTCCGCAACATCTTGTTTCGCTACGATACGATTAAGATTGTTGTGAGGTGATTGGTTTATCTAGGGTGTTCTTCGGGAATATAAGACCGGATTATCAATTGGTTCCTGTTCACCATGATTATTATCAAAAGACGGAACAAAAACTTTAGGGTTTTTCTGTGGGAGACAGATTGATCCTTTGATAGACTTGTTTGTGTGAGGCAGATTTGTTTATTGTTAAAGCCTGCGATTTTGGGTCGTAGAAACTCTTAGTTGTGGGTGAGATCATCTAAGGGAATCAAGTGCGCAGTATCCTGCTGGGATCAGAGGCGTAGGGAGTACAACTGTACCTTGGATCAGTGGGAGACTGATTGGGGTTCAACTACAGTCTAGTCCAAAGTTAGCTTGGAGAGGGCTAGTGTCTGTAGCGGCTTAATACAGTGTGTATTCAATCTGGACTAGGTCCCGGGTTTTTTTTGCATTTGCGGTTTCCTCGTTAACAAAATTTTTGGTGTCTGTGTTATTTCAGTTTCCGCATTATATTGTTTTATCTTTATAATTGAAATAATACAGGTTGTGTGTTAGATCATCAATTAGAGTAATCCAACCTTTGGTTGTTGATTGTCATTGATTGATCCTTGGATATTGGTCTTTCGTACCATCCAAGTTATTCCTTCTATTTGATTAGTACTCGCAGTTTCTGTTTGAGGAAATCAAATCAAGAGAGAGAGATATAAACTCGTTGATATAATGAGTCTTGTTGATTCTCTTAAAAGTATATTCGAGTTTGTCCATACAGATTGCTAAGCAAAATATTGGGTGGTGTTGTTAGACCCCCGCTTTTTCAACTAGCAAAACAAGTTACCGTGGAATCACAAACGATGAGACGAAGGTGTTTGTGATTACTTTTCTATCTTGCCTATCGAAGATATAAAATCTCAAGCCAATTATTTAAATTGTACTCAACACGATAGAAACAACAAGATCATATCACGCAACTACAAAGATAATAGTTGGGTTTGGCCTCACAATCCCAATGAAAGCTTCAATTCGTTAACCTACAGGGTATCGATAAGAAACCTATGGTTAAAGAAGAATCTACTCTAGTTATGCAACTAGTAACACACAGGAGGTGTGGGGATTAGGTTTCCCAGTTGCTAGAGTTCTCCTTTATATATTTTTCAAATCAGGATTTGCAATCCAAGTTACCTTGGTAACAAAGCATTCAATAATCACCGTTAGATGAAAAACCTGATTCAACCAAGCTAATATCATTCAACTGTTAGATCGAACTTAGCTTGTTACACACAAATGAAATGTACCCTCATTTAGGTTTATGTAACCGTACCTAAACGTGTATACCATGTTGGTTCACAAACAGTTAACCAAGGTTAGCCATATGATTACTCTCATATCAACCTTATTCATCTCAACCATAACTAGTTCAAATGACTCAAATGAAACTAGTTAAAGAGTTGTTCAATTGTTATAGAAAACATAATTGAAACCAAATTGGTTTGATTCACTTGAATCAATCATGAACATTATAGCCACGGTTTGCAAAGATTGCATTCCTTATGAATATTTAAGTCCATGAACTGACCGATTTGAAAAAGTAACCAGCTTAAGTATGCGTACTTAAGCAACCAGATTTGAGTTTGTTAAATTTCCGAACTCAGCAGAAATTTTGGGTTTGAAAACTTCCGTCAGTATGCGTACGGGTACGCATACTTAAGGTGACTAGTTTAGGATTTTGTAATTTCCAAACTCAGTAGATATTTTCGGTTCGAAAACTTTTGTCAGTATACGCATGGGTACGGATACTTATCTTGTATCCTTCACCAATTTGGTATACACACATATGCATACACTTGGTTCCCGGTTTGTGGATTTATACACTAATGTGCGAACACACTATATATGCTTATATCCAAACATGGTTACATTGTCAACTCTTTATGTCAATCATTGAAACATTCTTCTATAATGACAATAGCCGTTTTCACATACTATTAGCATCAAAGCAATTTTCAAGATATTGAAATAATCATTATCGAAACATTCCAAGCCTACATCAAATGATTATATCACACAAACCATGTAAGATGTTACTCGGAAATTTTCTCATGATATAAGATGAACTTGGTAAAAGCGAAAGCTTACCAACACATATTTCGAGAAATATGTAAACGAGATATACTCAGCTCGAAATTTCAAATGTGTATAAAGAAAACTATACCGTAACATGACTTATGTCTCAATATAGGAGATAGTAGAAATAGACTTTCCAAGTGATAGATGAGTTCAAGTCTCCACATACCTTTTGTCGAAGAAGTTCCACAAGCTCCCCTTAGTAGTTCCTCGTCTTCAAATGATGAACTCTGTGAAATCTAAGCTCAACTACACTATCTATGTCCTAGTCTGAGACGTTTATAAATAGGCTAGAAATCAAGACTTATAATTTTGATCATTAACATTGACAAACATGCTTGAGATAGAAACGCATGCGAGTTCGACCGATCAGTGCTCTAACAATCTCCAAGAGGTTTATATACAGTGGGTCTTGTATAGGTTGTGATCAAAATAAAAGATTGTGGTGTATTTGGGTACCCTCGTCTTTTCAATTGGTATCAGAGCAGGTAAACACGAAAAGATCTAACAATTTGTGTGTTATGTACCTAGATATACAATAATATGTACCTAGATTTACAATAACATGATTTGGATCATAAACGCTGACAATATCTCAATTCTCACGAATCAATCCTATTGGCTCCGAAGAACACAACCTAAATCGATAATTCCATAATTGATTATAATTTTGGATAAGTTCACAGACACGGATTTCACTAGCTTAAATAGCTAGGTTTATCTCTCATCATCCGACGCTCATTACTCTCCCAGATGGTTACATCTAAACCATCTATTACACCAATCATTAACTACTAATTAACAATTAATATTAAAGACTAACTACCACTCTGATTATGATATGGGCCACCCTCCTCTCTTATGTAGGTACATGATATTTCCTTCCCCTTGAAAACATCCTTATCCTCAAGGATGTGAACTGAGTTGCCAGGCCACCCTCCTCTCTTATGGAACTCCTCTTATGCAGGTACATGACATTTCTTATACCAAGCCCACTTCTTAGTCGCACACTTCAATAAACATGAGAATCCCAACACCCTCAGTGCCATTACAAAAGAAACCATGTGAGGCCCATAAAGTTCTTCTACCAATCCCATCTGTCGACTGCCCGTCATTTCCCTTTGTCTGAACTATTTCAGGTTCCTCAAACAACCCCTATTCTCCTTCAGATGTATACTGACAATCTTGGGTACCATGAGCTGAATGGTAATGATCAAAAGGTAGATCCAGGTTTGTAAAGCCCTTACCAATAATTTTCATCACTTCAACAGTAACTGAGATTTTCACGAGTACAAGCAAAACATCTACTTTACTTGCAATAGTTACAGATACTTCCTTGGTACAATTTATAATAAGAGATGCAGCTTACATATCTATGCCTCTTAGCACTAGCTTCTCATGTTCTACAACCCACAAATCCGTAGAAAACCACCGGAATTTCAACTTCAGAAAGACTACCAACAACAATGTATCTGGATGTTGAATCAGAGTGAGCACCAGCTTTATTTATGTAGAGAGAGGATGTAGCTTCTATACTACTTGTCTAGCTTCGAGAAAGTAACTAGGAGTAACACACTTGAATGCAAGTTTACGGTTCTTCATCAACTCCAAGGGAACCGGCATATAGATTTGTAGTTTCTGGTATATTCCCTCTTCCACTTCAGCCATTCCATCACTTCTGAGAGGTATAAAAATTTCAGTGATGACCTGGGGTTCAAGCTTCGTACCTCTTGTATTGTAATGCCATTTGTGCTGAACTAAGAAACCCAACAGCTGACTGCAACCACGAAGGCATGTGAGATGCTCAAAAATGCCAGTCTGGATCCTGATCATACCAACTGATGTCAAGGTACCTGACATTTCGACATGTCCTCGATTGTCCTTCAAATTTTCAGCGAGCTCAACGACCAGTTTATGGATGAGTGATACAAGTATGACATTTATAACTACTTCAGTTAAGGCCTGAAAATTTTCTTTTGCAAATGCTGGGTTACAATGTTGAGCTGGTACAACATGTAACTTCAACCTGAAATTTTGTTGGAGCTTGGTTGTCCTCCACTCATGTTCCACCAGTTTCTCGACGTCATAAATCCAGTCGACACTTTCTACATTCCGTAAAACAGTTGGAAATAATTTGAATCTCCACCTCAAATAATCAAGCCACGCAAACACATGAAGAATTTGAATCATCTTGAGTAAATATTTATCATCAAATCTAAACTCTTTTTTGAAGCCTTTAAATACCTCAACTCCTAGTCCAGAAATCAGCTGACTATTTTCCTGCGTGATATTATGCTCATACATACCATAATCCATAAGTAACTGTCCCATCTGAGCTTTATCCATAACAATGAGTGGAGGAATCATGTGTATACCTAAAAGTTTCTTCATGAGAAGTTGTGATGCAACATTACATAAATCACATATTCGTTGCAAGATGAGAGAACCATTGAAACTCCAGTTATTACTATAATGCATTTTATAATACAATTCTTGTGCAGCACCAGATTCAGGCGTCCCCGACACTTGAAGAAATTTAGAGCACATGAACTTCACTTGTCTAAAATATGCAGTACTTTCGAAGTATTCTGTCCCACTAAGAGTCCCTAACAATCGTCGACAACATTCTATGAAATATATAAAAGAGGGAAAAGCAATCCAGGGAGGATACTGAACGGCCTTAGTACCTTTTTGTCCAACCTGAACTTGAATAACTTTATAGGACTCTTGTGTAGTACTTGAACAATCACGGCTCAAAAGATAAACAAGCATTTTCACAAGTGTGAGAATCAACAAAAGAAGCTTGAATAGATGTTGAAGTTTCAGTAAAACAATTGCTATTGCATCTCCAGATTCACGTGAATCAAAACTACCCTTCAACAATGCATCATGAAGGACCTTTGTAGCATTATGTAAACAGAGTTGGAGCCAAAAGAGAATATCATTTTTACCACTGCTCAAATTCAACATTAAGTTTAGTTTACCGAACAGTTCTTTTGCTAACTTCATGTTTCCCTTCCAATGTTTAAGAACTAGCTCTTGAATAAATTCTCCATTGCATGCACCCCACCATTTCAAATAACCATACAAAACATTCCTAAACTCAGATTCATATTCTGTAAAATAAGAATACCCCAACTAATAAGATCAATCTCTTTACCACAATCAAATACTTTACGAGCAGCTAGTAGGACCTCCAAGCTTACAAGTTTCTGATAACTCGCCGCAGGTTTTTTAAACATCTTCCCATAAGTAAGAGAAATACCAATAGACCATGAATGTGAATCTAATCAGTACCCATGTTTGTAAATGAATTCACGAACAAATTCTCTATAGTCTTCATCCAACAATTTCAAGCATACATCAATTTTATAATACCCATGCAGAAGTTTGATTCCTTTCCCACGATCAAAAACTCTACCCATTTTGAGCTGCAAAAGGAAATCGACTCCAACACTACTCAAATTCACAGATTGACTCTCAGACATCTTATCAAACACCTTCCCTGCAATACTAGTAACACCGCCTTTACACAACATACCCATAATTGATTCGCTGAACGGCCAAGCTGATTGGTACCCAAGTTTCTTAACCAGCTCGTGAACACAATTTTCCTTATCATTGGACATTAAAATTGAACAAACATATAGTGCAAAGGAACATGAAGTAGTTGTATTGAAACCAAATTCATAAATACCAACCAAATAACAATACCTTTTAATGACTTTGAAATCTTTTCCACGATCAAATTGAATTCGAGAATAATCAGAAGGAAGAGATAAACATCGCTTACAGACCAGTTTGGTATGCTTTAGGTGCTCGCCGTACTCCACCATTTTACCAGTAGTAGTTTCAATTTGATAAACTCTAATATCACTCGAATTACCCAAATTAGATAAGGGTTTTTCTGCTAGTGGGTCTATAATTATTGAGTCCTCATTTTCTTCAAAGAAAAACGATGGAATCAATTTGCAGTCGAGAGAATCATTCTCTTCTTCTGATGATGGAATTGAAGAGACTTGGCGGAATGAATCAATTTCTACTTCTTCAATCAGAATTTCTTCCTCAATCTCCTTAGATTTTATAACACCAAGGATTGACTCCAACTTCGTCTCTGAGCTGCTGATAAGCTTTAACATCTGCATAAGATTATACTCCCGGGTCGGTGGATTATCTTCTCGAGAATGAACTTCATACAACCACCTGAGATTGTTTAACTCGTCCATGATTTTCTTCTCCATCTTCACCGCATCTTTAAGCTCCACGATGGATCAAACGAGTCTGATACCAATTGTTATGTACCTAGATGTACAATAACATGATCTGGATCATAAACGCTGATAATATCTCAATTCTCACGAATCAAGCCTATTGGTTCCGAAGAGCACAACCTAAATCGATAATTCGATAATTGGTTATAATTTTGGATAAGTTCACAGACACAGATTTCACTAGCTTAAATAGCTAGGTTTATCTCTTATCATCCGACGCTCACTATTCTCCCAGATGGTTACATCTAAACCATCTATTACACCAATCATTAACTACTAATTAAACTACTAATTAACAATTAATATTAAAGACTAACTACCACTCTGATTATGATATGGGCCACCCTCCTCTCTTATGCAGGTACATGACACTGTGTTTGGTGCGATCCAACCTATAAGAGTTGAATCTATGACAGATTCAGTTAATGCAAAACCAAGATTAGATGACTCAAAATTGTTTGAAGAAATATAAAACGATGAAATTGTTGAGTCTCTATGTTCCATAGAAATTTGGTCTGTAGAAGAATGCCAATTGTATCTCAGAATCACTGGAGATCCCAAAGACAAAATGAGTCGAAAACTCATTGAGTTCGCTGAAATAGAAAAAAAAATCAGTGACCTGTCTTTAAAACTCGAACTTTACGAGTTAAAGGAAGACGATTTTTTCAAAAAGACATGCAAAATTCTCAGTGATAGTTAACAACTACAAGATGAAGTGGATACTTTTCTTTCGGAACTGGAGTCCATAAAATAGGCTTCTAAAGAACCAATGACTGAAAGAAGTCAATATCTTCATGACTACTGCATGAGTTTCTCTCTAGATAATATCAACATGGATGTCTGTCCAAACTCTGTTGAAATCAAGTCAAATATCTGTAACAACATACCATATACAGATATTGTTCCTAAAGAGGAACAAATGACTAATAATGTCGAAATACAAAGAAGTATCCTTGGAAATTAAATATTCTCCAAGCCCATAAAGTCTTTCGGACTCATACTGGTTAGCCTACTTGAAGAAAGAGGTTCGGATCCATGGTATGACTCTAGAACCGATCCTTGGGGATCCAAATATAAAACGACACGTGATTCGGTGATATACACGAAGAAAAAAACTTCTTTTTCATATTCTCTTCTTCGTACAAACCGAATGAAAGAGAGCAGTTCAATCTGAAATCAAAAACTCATTTTTTTGATAGTCTCTTGAATTCGAAACAAGTTTTTGATTCTTCTTCTTTCTTCTCTCAAATGGTACTTGTAATCTTCCTCAACTGCACTTAGGAAAGGAAAGTTTGAACATCAACAAGGAATTTCGATTGTAAGTCTCTTCTTCTTTTGTTCGAATTTACAAGTTCCTACAACAAACATAGCAACATACATAATAGGAATTTCACTAGAGGAGAAGGTTTGAATGAAAACTATAGAAGAGGTACTCCAAATTTCACATTCTCTGATGAAACCGTTGATACTTTGCCAACAATGATTTTCGATGTTAATACGGGGCTTTACTTTGTTAATCAAGAATGTTTTAACAAGTATGCTTCAATGCATAATAAAAGGATTATTGCTGAGAAAAAGTTTTTGAATGTTGAACTTCGAGAATATATGAATCTGTATCACAGTAGGAATGACTGGGGTGATATTCACACTAGGAACTATACTAGGTCACCCAGTCTCGTGGCAGAATTTTATGGAAACATGTATATTATGGATGCTAAGAGATGTAAATTCTTCATCATGGTTCGAAGATGATGCTTCGAAGTAAATAGAAATGTTATTGGCTATCTTCTGGGCTGCAATCCGGAAAATACATTTCTTCCTCTAAGCAGTGATTTCAACAAAGAACAAATTGTCGATGTTCTTGGTGGAAATACCTGGAGTGGAAACAGTCTCTGCATTAAGGGCATCTCAAAACATCTCAAGTTCTTTGGAAAACTTGTTGTTCCCAACCTGGCACCTAGCAACATGCACAAGGTAACATGGAGTGAAGATGTGGCTGAAATGATTTATCATATGGTAATCTGTATTCCTAATTTTGATTTTTGTGATTTTATTATCAAGCAAATGATAAGAGTCTGGAATAGTGGAAAAAGCATGAGGTTTCCATGCCTTATCACAAGAATTTGCAGTGTTTTTGAAATTGGTGCTAATGATTCTAAAAACTTGTACCTAAACCTCATAATTACATTATTATCAATAGAATGAGGGGAAAAAGTCGTGCTGAAACAAGCACAAGCGCTGCTCATAGTACTCCTGTGCAAGATACTGATCTTGAAACCTTGTATCGAAGGCTCAGTAGGAGGAATGATTGTCTAGAGCGCCAAGTCAGCTTTGCATCTCTCCAACATCCAGAACTTTCTTCAGACCTCACCCTGATTGTTGAAGAATATAAGGATATAGAATATGAAGAAGATTTTGGCTTGAGCGAAACCAGTTCAAGTACTTAGACTTTTGTATAAATCTGTTTGGTACTTGTTGTAACCATAAGACTGTGTTATCTTTTGAACATTTTGTTTTAAGTATTGTAAATAAAATTGTGTTCTGATCTTTTGTGTAATAGTATGATGTCTTTAGTATTTTAATTCCAGTACTATTAAAGTTATCACTGTTATATGTTTATGGGATGTTTGATTTTGGTTTTCATAACCTTAATATTTGATCTCATATGGTGTGAACCCTTACGGTTTTGGTGACTTTTTGATTTAGCGGGATTGAGTTCTAGCCCATGTTGGTAGGACTTATCAAAGGATCATGAGGGGTTCTGATTGAAACAATATGTGAAAAAGTCACAATATGTGAAAAAGTCACAATATGTTGAATCGTTTTTGGCTTAGCATAAAAGCATATGTGTTTCGGGGTTTCAACTTTCGCATTGCAATAGTTAAAACCGGTTTCAACCTTTCTCTGGTAAAGGTTGCTCTTTGTTGTTGTTCTTTTGTCTTGCGAGAGGATGCCAACACATCGGGGGAGAGTTCTAATGTAAACTTGTGTTTAATGACATATCTTTCGGGGGTGAAGAGGATGCGGAATCTGAGGTAACTAATTTGTTAGTTAATCATTTTACTGTTTAAGAAAAGCCTGATTTTATTGCATATATTATATTGCTTTTGCTTAACAAAAATTCAGTACAGTTGATGTTTATTCCATTATTTGTGTATGGACGTGTGTGTGATTCAATTGTTTCCTGTTAAGAAAAAATATTGTTATCTTGCTTTATTGTCTGGTATCAATTGTTTAGGCTTACGAAATTTTGGTGCAATTGCGGTACTTTATTGTCTATGTTGTTTCAATTACTTCCGGTTGAGGTAAATAATTATGCAAGTTGATTTATTTGGTTTGTATGAATTGTTTATGGCTTAACAAAAGAAAAGGTTTTTGGGATGAATTGTTTAGTCCAACTCGATTCCGGATAAGAGAAACTAAGTTAATTATGATCTTAGTTAGACTTATCAAAATGGAGGTTTGGGTTATTCAAGTCTAATCGAATGCCATAACAAGAAATGATAGTTAACTAACCTAGTACTTGTCTTGTTTAAAAGTGAATGGTATAAGTTATTGATGAGAATAACTAGAGCCTGATGAGAAAAATAAATCTAATTCTGATCTTTATTTTGGTCTTATCTGTAGATGGGGAAAAACGATTTACTGGTTTTTACGGAAGAGGAGACGACCATGCGGAGGAGACTCCTTGAACAGAACGAAATGCTTAACCTCACACAGATGCACTTCAAGAAACGAGTGCTTTAAGTTCGAGAGATCAATATGTAGGACTCCGGCCTAAACCAAGACAGTGGTCGTTTCAGAGTCAATTAGGTCACAAGAGAGGATGGGTCGATCTATCGGAGGGAAGCTGGGAAATGTGTGAGATCAATGGTGATCGAAGATTGTAGGTGTGTTGTGTATTATGCGTGAAGAAATAAGATAAGTTCTGTTTGATTGAATTTTCTATGTTGAGAGTAATTGCTCAGACGTTGAGTTCTTAATCTCTTGTTGTCTGTTGACGAGAGATTGTCTTGTTTTTCAATCATGATTCAGAGACTTATTTATATTTCTATAATTGTGAACACCTTGATCCCATGAAGTGTGACAGTTGCTGGAGTCAAAGAGTGGGGAAGTAAAAATCGTGTTAAAACCAGTTGCACATCATGCGGAGACTTGGTTGATTTTCCATCCACTACTTTGCTAACTCCTCCAACTGATTGCACAACTTTCTCACATTATCATCGTGTATATGAACACACGTGCTGTAGACCGCCAGACCAAAACCCTAGTTGATATCCCCCCATGTGACACGATTGATGTCTCGTGATTGTGGAATCTGCAAGTCAGACGTGTATTTAGTTAGTCAGTTGCTGACTTTATGGGACGATGAATCCTTGTATTGCTGAATCGAACGTGATTTGCAAATGTTCTAAGACTCATGAATTCAACATGCATGTTGAGATAAAGGTATAATTCAGGAGTAAATGTTGATAGTTAAGGTGAGCAAATATTTCTCATTCGATGGATTGTTGAATATTGATAGTTGAACCAATATTCCTTAGTCTGAGCAAATATTGCTCATCTGAGCAAATGTTGCTCATTTGATGAATTATTGGTAGCAGGACGAAAATAAAAATATTAATTTAAAATACTGGTAACTGAACCGAGTATAATTAATTAGAATGTTGATCACGGGATCAACGTAAAATTATTAGTGTTTGAATCTGCTCAGAATTATGTTTTGCAGAGCTTTGGATTCGAAACCCTAATTTTGACCAATTGCTGATTAATTGATGATTTATTGAAAATCAACCACGGAGTGAAGGAGGGACCAGCTACATGGGATGATGATTCGACCATGTAACGCCCAGATGCTCAAGTGAGCAAAATACCAAAGTCTCTTGAAGACCAGTTTGTGAAAAGATGATTAAATGCTGGTTTAATCCTTCATTAAAATAATGTTCGTCTGAACCTTAGGTGATAAAACCTAATAAATTATGAGGAGATAAAGTACCGACCAAGGGGTAGTCATGAAACCGACCCTGGTTGGTCATGGGACCGACTGACGATCGTTTTATGAAATTCCAATTTGTTTGGAAGAGTTTGAACCTAATGTGAACAAATTAGGTCAAATGATGAAAATGTGTGGGACTGGCATCTTGCAATCCAAAGAGACAACCTTGGTCGGTCAAGGTAATATGCTCATGTCACTAAAGTGTTCATGTCTCAGTTCTGATAGTTTTTACATTTTCTGATGCGCATTCGAGCAACATTTGAGAAAATATGAAGAATTCGGGTTTTTGCTGAAACTTAGGAATTTCCGTGAGACGATGGAAATAATAAATAAAATAAGGGATTACAAGGCGTAGGACCGGCCAAGGCTAGGGCATGGCCGGACGGCTAGCGGGCCAGGTCCCGTGACACCTTTCCCAATTTTATGTAATTTCCTTGATGTGAAGGAAATACCATGAAATTGAGGAGTTTCATAAGGTTAAGGAATTTCCATGAGATGATGGAAATAAATAATAATAAAACAAGGAATCATGAAGTGTGGGATCGGGTATGGCCAAGGCATGGCCGACCGGCCAATAAGCCCGGCCCCATGACACTTTTCCTAATTTTATATTATTTTCATGATTTTAGGGAAATATCATGAAATCAAGGAGTTTGTTGAAACCAAGGAGTTTCTTTGAAGAGAAGGAGTTTCCATGAGATGAAGGAAACAAATAGTAATAATAATAAAAAATAAGGGCGTGTGGGACCGGCCACGACTAGGGCACGGTCGGCCGGATAGGGACCCGGGCCCGCGAGTCTTCCCTAATTATATATCTTTTCCTTGATGTGAAGGAAATATCATGAAATCAAGTAATTTCATGGGATAAAATAATAATAAAATATTAAGGAATGCAAGATGTGGGACCATCCAAAACTAGGGCATGACCGGCCGGCTAGTAAGCTTGGTCCCACGACACCTTTCCTAATTTTTTATTATTTCTTTGATACGGAGGAAACACCATGAAACTGAGGAGTTTCCTTAAAATGAAGGATATTTGTTCAAATGAAGGGATTTTCATGAGATCAAGGAAAATAATAAAAATATGATAAAATATAGAATTGGGCGTGGGACTGGCCACGGCGTGACTGGCAGGCCGGGGGACTCAGTCCCCTAGCGCCTTAGCTAATATTTTCTTATTATTATTTTTCTTCCTATTTTGCATAGGTTCTTTGGAATGCTCGTTCGTGCATTCATGTGCTCGTTAGTGCATTATTGCTGAGTACACTTGCACCATTTTGGTCGGGGCTTACTCGATAGCGGCTCAGATGCCCGTATGTTGAATATTTACCACTAACCTATGGAATTCTGCTGGGAAGAACCACGAATTGAAGTAATGAAATATTATGAAGAACGTAGAATATTCCTGAATATTCAGTTAATGAATTTAAGGATGATGGCTCTATACTAGCAGGCATGCTGTCTATGAGCATTAATTATCTGAGAATTGAGTAATATGAGCTTGTTGAAACATCATATTTTCTTTATATAGTCAGGGAAAACGTTGTTACATCCTGAAGATGTTATTGCTCTATAATAGCAGGCAAGTTGTCTAGGAGCCGTCCAATCGTTCGATTCTATATAGAAGTAATTACTGAAATTACTCAGTACTCATGAGATATGTCGTTGCCTCAGCTGAGAGACTACACATCTACATATATACTCTGAGAGACAGTATTTTCAGTCAGAGATTCTTGTGGCATGAGTTTTCATGCTTCGATGAGGGACATGAGCCTCAATAATCATCTGATTGTTGGATCAGGAGCATGTATAATTATGGTTTTACGATTTTAACGCTTGTCGAAAATCCACCATCTACATTATCGAACAAGCGATTGTATTTGTGCAATCGGTTTAACAAAGGAAATAAGGTGCTTAGTCGATTTTTGGTTTGCTAAACTATTAGGGAAAATTGCTTCGGGAAATTGTTTCCTTGGTAACATATCAAAACAAAATTACTTTGTAGTTTCGATTTTGATATTAGTTATCAAAAATGGTATGTGGAACCCTCGTTCTTAACTCTTCTAGGTTGCAAGTCTCTTTGTAAGATTTGTAAGATCCTTTCGGTTTGTTCTTCTATTTGCTCGTACCTTTGTCATTTTGTGACATAAAGGGGGAGAAATATATGGAGTAAACAAGTGATATTGATATTGATTTGGCATCACTAAGGAAAAGACAATGGTGCTTAAACGTTATATTTAACGAAAAGAGTAAAGCATAGACTAGGGGGGAGTAACATATCATATGATGATGGAATAACAAAGATGTGCGGATTGAAAATCTACCTATCTTACCTTTAGGGGGAGTATTAGCTTTTTTATTATAATGTCAACAACGACATTTATGAATTGAATGTATACATGTTATTGTGTTGTTGAATCTGGGAATCAAGCGTATGTGTAATGAATTCTTGTAATTTGTTTATCCATATGATGTAAGAGTTTTGTCACTAAAATTGACAAAGGGGGAGATTGTTAGAGCATAGCTCGGTTGAACCCACCAACCGTTGGTATGTCAAGTTTGGTTATCATATTTTAGTGAACCAAAACTCATTTAAAGAGTTACTTGATTATTTACTAGAGTCAACTTCGTATAGATTAGCTTGAAAGTATTAAGATATGAGACATTACAAGTATTACGTGAAGACTTGAAGAATGTGAAGAAGTAAGGAGCTACAACGACGACATCATCCTTCCACTTGAGGTTAGTAATATTTGACTTGAACTGTTTCATTCCCTAACGTATCTTTCAAGTCGTGCATATTGAAAACATAACTGCGAAGCTGTGAATGATTATACTCTAGTTAGACATAGTATTAAGGAATACAATACGAAGTATAATGCTTATCATTTGAATTTCGTATATAAGACATCGACATATCCGTATGAATGCTATTATGATTATGTATGGGTATGGGTGAAGATTTCGTCCTAGGAAACAATATTTTACATTAGTTTAAAGGAAGTACAATTCATAAACTTATTCTATGAATCGAAAAGGAAATCGCTATGCTTATTGGTATTGTTATTCATTGCAAATATTTGGATTACCAATATGTGTGTTTAGTATTACCGATCATGACTTGCTTATGTTCTTGGTAAAACTATTCACAAGGCCTGACTTTTGGATTGGTATGACTTTTATTAGTGAAACCGATCTTAAGTAATTACCTGAGATGGTATGATCGATTTGTTGTAATTGGTATGACAAACTCTAGACATTGGGGGACCAATCCTAGTAAGAGATGCAACCGATCACAAAAGGGGAATCGATCCTTGTAAGAGGTGCAACAAGTTTTTAGTTATTAGGAACCGATCCTATGAACATGTGCAACATGTTTTTAGTTATTGGGAACCGATCCTATGAACATGTGCAACAAATAAAAGTTAGATATCATATATATGTGGGAACCGATCCTAGTACCTAGTCAACCAAGTTTTGATAACTAGTGTGACTAATTCTAGTACCCACATATATATATAACCGAAACTTGTTTTGGTAGAACCGTGAAACCCATGATTTGTGATTTGATAGGATAATCAATCACATAGTTTTTGGAAGTCAAATGAACCAATTCTAAACTTGTTTGGAAGTGTGGCAAATCGATTCCAAGATTGTAAATATGAAAAAGGATTTACAAAGTAAAGATGTCGACATACTTTGAACATGTGCAGTAACTCTTATCATTTATTGTTCAAAGATATTCCTTAATAGTAAAGGAGAATCCCGGATCGAAATAAATTGAGAATATTTTAATTAAGGTTTTTAGTTTTATATGCTTTTAATTTCCAGCAATTAAAATGCATATCCTTAGAAAATAAAAATTAGTAATGTGTATTTACTAGTTGGAGATTTTCTACTGAGATTTTGGTCATTAATTGGACAGAGCATTTCCAGGAATTATGAAAACCGATTTGGTGTTTATTGTGTATCATTGAGAATATTCGGTTTTGGAAATTCCTTGGTGTCCAAACTTCCGTGGTCTATAAATATTGAATGTATTTCAAGCAAACTAATCCTCATATCCATCAAAACTACCTAGTTGTGTTATCACTGGTGGAGCCACCTATTTGGAGAGGAAAGTAACCTAATTAAGCAAAATCTCTTACGGCCGCTCAATTTAAAGACTTCTTTGGGATTGAGAATATCTATTAGTACCGTTGGTGGGAAACTAGATAATTGCAGTTTATTATTAGTTTTCGATTGATCTGATTGACTAACGGTTGTTGAACTTTGATTGCATCTATTTTTTATGCTTGAGAATCTTCTCTTCTGATATAAGATTCACTCAAACTAGATCGAAGTTTCGACGGGAATCTTTAGATTGTTTGTAGTTCTAAAGACGTCTTGTGATAATCCATTGTTAACAGACTCCGTTCAGTGTGTCATTGATCACTAGAGATTCAAGTTGATTGTGTGCAGGTGTTTATTGAAGATCTAAGAAGATTTGAAGACGAAGAAGATTTTTGATTTGTGTTCATAATCTTTGGTGTGCACAATACTTTTTGGCTGGAAAAGGATCCAACTATAATCGGTTTATCTTTGTGATAGATTTGATTGATTAGTTGTGTAGATCGGCATCAATACAATTCTTTTGGATTTAAAGTATTGATTGCAAAATCTTGACAATTACTTTGGTAATTGTTATTGGATACATCTAAGGACCTGACAAAGGAGTTTATTGGGATAAACAGAAAATCCTTTTGTCGAACTCATATCACTTGGTTGAAAAAAGTTGTTACCAAACCGATCTGTTGTTCCTTTACTGATTACGAACCAAAGGAATTGTTCCAAGTGCGTGACTTATTGCAAGTTGTAGGCGTAGGGATACAAACGGAACTAGGTGAACTATAGGTTTAGTTGCTTGGTCTCAACTATATGAAGTTGGTTTAGATTTTTTATAGCGACTTAATCCTGAAAGTATTTAATTCTGGACAAGGTCCCCGAGTTTTTAAACATTTGAGGTTTCCTCGTTAACAAAATCTTGCTGTGCCATTTACTTTTAATTTCCGCATTATAATTGTTTTATTATAATTAAAGTAAGTTGCACTTTTTACGTTAACGTGGCACTTGATATTGATCCCATTGGTTTTGGTTATTTCTGTACCTTTTATCAAGTGAATACTTTGTTGTTGTATTGTCTCAATTCCATATCCATAGACAATCACACAAAGTGTATTGGTTCTCTCCACTTGCCTTTGATATTTAATTCACGAGTTAGGCCAGTTCGGACTAACCCTATATCAAGTGGACACTGTGTTGAAATATTCCTTGAGTGATTGTATCTCCAAGAGGTTTAAACACAGTGGGTCTTGTATAGGTTGTGATTGATTAAAGATTTTTCGTGGGTTGTAGTAATAAAGGTTCGAACTCTAAGACTTGTGAAGGTAAAGGATTTTTTTAGACTTATAAAAATATATATACAAAATATTAACAATTTTGGGCGAGAGGTAACCAAGACACTAGATTCCACTACTACGCAAGATTGAATGATAAATATTTCAAAACTCTATTCAATTCTTAAGTCCTCTTTTATCTTTAATTCACTATCAATCATACAAATTCTCAAACATTATTTGTAAACCTTAAGCATAGATTATCAAGAGATTAAACCAAGCATAACCTATCAAACTGAATAACAAATAATTAAGACAATCATTCAAACAATTTAAAACTCTGCAAAAGCAGCGATTAGGTGAATTATATAATTAAATGAAATAGTTACCCATTTATGTTGCGTGAATAGCTTCCTCCATTGTCTTGGTTACGAGGGAATTAACTCATCATGTTGGAAAACCTCTCTAAATATTTTATTAAGCTCAATTGATGTTTACAATAAAGAGAAAGATAAGTAAATGTTCTAAAACAGGATTCTGCGACCCACAGAAGGCGTCCAAAATGAACGACAAAGCTGAGGTGCTGTTGTCGCTGAAATGCTACGACCCACACCTACGACCCACGGACGTGAGTCATTTCCACTGTTGATAAACGACTGCTACTGCGAGTCCGTTCTTCGTGTTCTTGGTGTTCTTCATCAGCAGCAGCAGCAGCAGAGTTTGATCAACTCTTGATTTCTGCGTCTGTGGCTCTCCTCTCTTCTCCCAACTCTCGACAGCCCTTCTACTCGACCCAAGGAGTCCTTTTATACCCAACAGGCGCGTTTAATCTCGCCATAACTCGAGATAATCTTCATTATTGCCGCTGTCCAAAAATAGGGAATAATTGCCAAAAATAGAAGACTCTTACGTACTCTTGCTTCCTGCACACTCCCAATTGCCTTTTACACGCCTCAGCACTCGTCCAATGCTAGTATAACTCCTCCATGCACGCTATAACTCCAGTTTTGCTTGCTTACAGTGCGTGTTGCTCTGTTTTGGTTTGGTGAATCATCACGCGTTTTCCAGCCAATTCCGATCAAACCCACTGACCAAAATGTCTTCCTTAGGATATATCACATCTTCCTACCAAGTTTGAGCCATTGAATCGCACCACAACACCTTCATTTTGTCGATTGAAATTCTGCCAGTTGATGAACCAATTTTCCCGCCAAAATCGAAATTCAAATGAAAAAGAGGTGTCCTGGGGGTGCCCTTAGTAATTAGGTTACCCCTTATCCAAAAGCGAGAGTCCGAATAACACTTGTCCTCCGGGTGCCAAAATCAATTTTTCGAGCCAAATTTTCCAAAAAATGTTTATTTCCTAAAAATACATAAAAACACAATATTAGTACAAAAATAGAGTTCCAACAATACGGACATTGAGGACAAATTAGACACAAAAATGTGTCTAT
This sequence comes from Papaver somniferum, assembly GCF_003573695.1. Lineage (NCBI taxonomy): Eukaryota > Viridiplantae > Streptophyta > Magnoliopsida > Ranunculales > Papaveraceae > Papaver > Papaver somniferum. The sequence continues at coordinate 8,468,578 of NW_020622934.1, forward strand.
CAGTGATCAAAATAAAAGATTACGGTGTATTTGGGTACCCTCGTCTTTTCAGTATATGACTTAAGTTGTATTCTCTCGACACTGTACATAGATGATCACTTAAGATACCAGACTTATAGGTTGATATTAAAAAGATTGTGGTGTATTTGGGTACCTTCATCTTTTCACCTATATATAATAATCCTCTCTCCCTTACATGATGCTTCTAAAATCCATATGTAATGTAGTAAGATACTACTTAATAATTCTCCCCGTTTTTGTCAACAAAATTGGCGAAGGTGAAAAATCGGGATCACGATGAATTAAACAAAAGAGTATCCAAGACTAGAGAACACATACCAACATTTAGTTTCATCGAGTAAACTCGGTTCGCGTCAAGAAGATATAAAGGTAAAAGAATCTCCTACATACACATCCTCTCTCCCCACAAAGATATCACCATTAAGCACAAGTTCAAAAGAACTCTCCCCCATTTGATGTCACTTCCGAAAGAACAACATGAGCGACCTTAACTAAATTCGCAAGAGAAGGATTTTCCTTGAACATATAAATTTACTCACCAGTTACGAACAAAGTAAATAAGTATCCCAATATTTTTCTGTCTTCTCGCCAGTTACGAACAAATAAGTTAAAAATAGAAATCTTAATGTCAGAGGCACCAGGGTACAATATTTTCATGAGAAAAATAATCATTGACAAAAACTATTCTCCATGCTAGTTATGAAAAAGAGAACAATTGTGTACGATATGACTCAACATAAGAATTATAACTTCTCTAAACATATACGAATGTAGAGATTAAATTTCACCACTTATTCCCTGGCGGTTATGCAATCAAGGAAGTAAGTAGATTCCTAGAGAACATCTTACAGAATCCTGTAGTAGTATATTCACAAAAGTGTAATCGTGGAGAGATCAATACTGCCATTCTCAAAATAGTTTACTCATCTTTTGCGAGAGTTAAGAGCTTAACCTATGAGAAAATATGAGATATATGTTCTAATTACCAGAATATGATAGCAAAAAACAAATATCACAAAGTAATCAGTGGAATAACTAATGTAACACATAAGAACTACTCCAAAAGCTAGTATTCCTCCTTAAACAATGAATAAAATTCCTACGAGGAGTTAACTAGTAAAAAAGACGAAGAGAACGACAAATAAAAGCATTGAAAACCTAGCAACTGGTCTCAGACTTCATTCATCTCTTCATACCTTTCAAGCACGCCGTCATAAAACGAGTCACTGAGATACTTGATCCGTTTAACAGTGGAGAGACCAGGTTTGTGAGTTAGTATTCCAATATTTCGGTTTACAATCCGAACAAATTTCCTAGATTTTTGCATTCAACGATGAGTTTCTTCTAGTTTCTAATCATGACCTTTTGTTTCTCAAGGTTTTTGGTTTTACCATCAAACAAGTGATTCAATTGTAATTGGAGATTTACAATTTTAACCTTAGAATCATTGCAAAAATTTGGTAGATCCTTTTTAGATTATGTATACCAGGAATTTTTTTATTTCAACATAGCCACCTGTTTTCTTAAGGCACCTTGCAAGGAAATTTCGTCTTTGATGTCTTCTTCATCAATGATGATTGTTTCATGAGGTCTCTTTGAGCTGCCCATTCTTTTGATGAACATAGTTGAAGATATCTGACAACTATATATAATGTTCATGACTAAAAGTTATAAGAAGATTAGGAAACCACTAACTTACTCGAAAAGGCATCAACTAGGGTTATTGTTCACGTGAACTGAAGAGTTCGCGGACCAAAAGTAATAGCGTTTTCGGGTATCTAGCCCATTATAAGACAAACTTAATGATTTTTAAGGTATATTAAACCTTTATTCATTACTTGAGATATCTCGTATCAGAATTAAAATTACAGTTCTGACGCTCCATGCAATCATCATAGCTCTCAAGCTACTTTGAGGATGCATCTGTCAGAAAGTAACTCACCATTTGTATCCACAATAAATACATTGAGATAGTTTACCTTATTTGAAGGGTACCTCTTACCTTTTGTATTCCATCTTCTATTGTGCCTTTTAGAAGGAGTTTTATTACTTTCTTCTTCTTCCAAGGAGGACGTGACCAGTATTTCCTGTCTTTTGGGCATGCTAAGATCACATTATTGTGTATCAGACATTTTGAAGGAGAAAAGTCAAGGTCCTTGTGAGATCCGTTTTAGAGAACAGAAGTTATTAGAACCTCGATTCTCAATTTTGGATTTCTCATGTGAACTCCGTTTATCAGTAGGAAGTTTGATATATGACATATCCTTGATATTGGACATTTTTCCATAAGAGTTTCTTGACTTATGACATATTCGAGAATAACCTTAGATATTTTTGTCACAGGTTTTTTGGCTAGTGATATGCCTAGTATCAATTGGAGATGTTGACATACTTTTTACCTCCTTAATTTCAAAAGAAAGGAACTTTTGAAGGTTACTAATCTTTTTCTTCTAATGAAAACATTCCTGTATGAGATGACCCTTTTTACCGTAATGAGAACATAAATTCAAGGCATCAAATGGTATACTTGGATCATCAAATGTTCCCTTAGAATCTGTTTTTCGATGATAATTTCTCATTCGTTTCTCATCTTGAATGCAGGTAACTTTTTTAACATTAGACATAAGTACGTTGTTAGATGTTGTTGAAGAATTACACTCTAAGGCGGTATTTTCCTCTCTAAAAGGATCTACACTGTTTTTGAGATGAGAGAAGATTGGACTCAGCTTTATCTTTTAGTGAGTGAAGCTTATCCATCTCAGAAGTATTAAACTCAATAATAAGTTTTTCTCTAGCAGTTACTTTTCTGACAATATCCTCAAGGATATCAACTTTCTCTCTTCTAAGTTTTAATTCTTGAACAAGTTCATTGATATTATCTGAAAAAGATTCAACAACCTTACAGAGCTCATGAGCATACTTCTCTTGAAGATCTATTATCATGAGGGCTTGATGCTCAATGATCTTAAAAGAGTTATCGCAATTTTTGGTAGAATCCTTATCTGATTTTGAGTGTATGTCATCAAGAGCTTCTGGAACTTTAGTGTTAATTGAAGATAAATCTTTACCTATGGATTCTGGAAAAATAATCTAGGGACTGATCCTTTGAGGTAATTCCCAAGCACTTGATATAATCAAAATCATTTGGTTCCACTGTATCAAACGTGGATACATGTGTTAGAACGTTTACAAACACAAACTTATTAGGTCTAACAATATTTGCCTGCTGTGTTACCAATTGAAAACGCAGGGGTACCAAGTACACCACCAATTGAAAACGCAGGGGTACCAAGTACACCACCAACTTTTTCGTTCGGAAACCTGTATGGAGAAAACATAATACACTTGCAAGTAAACCAACTAAATGATCTTTGATTATATGTGTGTATAATTTATATCTTTAAACCTCTTCTTAATCAGTATGTATATAGACAAGAGTATGTGAACCTGATTGTTAAGAAGAGTACTTGGATGATCTTAAAAAATTAATATCCAAGATCAATATTGTCGTATCCAAATAACCCAATCGGAATTCTGCCAAGTAACTTAACGTGTTATCTATCTTCGAGATATATAAATTATACAAGAACGAGTCTGTAATCGATCACAATTAGATGGACGTATCCACTAAGATTGAATACGTACAACTTGCGTAAATCCAATTATAAAGATAAACAATATAACACGGAAAAGGGAAGACACAAAACACCAGAAGTTTTGTTAACGAGGAAACCACAATAGCAGAAAAACCCCGGGACCTCGTCTATATTTGAACACCAAAGTGTATTAAGCCGTTATAATACTAGCCTACTATCATACTTCAGAATGGAATGTGGTTGATATCAGATCCACTCTCCAAGCGATTCAGTTACAGTCGCGCTCTTTACGTCTTTCGAACATTGCAAGGGTCTACGCAATTGATTCCCTTGGCTGACGTCCTTTACAACTTAGGAGTTGCTTCAGCCGTAGTGAAGACTTTCGATACCAATATGCCTCTAACGTATAAGCCTATTTGATTTCCATTTAGATAAAATATCAAGGTGAGGAAATATGTTTGCGATAGACAAAGCTAGCAAACCTCACAAATACGGAACTTATGACTCTCGAAGAGCAACCTAGGTTCTTAACCGCCTCTCGAGAACAATCTTCAAAAGATCAATTAAGATCAATTTTCAGATATCTATCTTGAAGGATCACAAAGTATGATGAGACGAAGAAAACTTTGCGATTACTATGTCTATATTGTCTGTAAGAGATTACGAAACCTCGATAACAGAAAAACAAAATTAGGATACACGAACTATCAAGGTAAAGATAGTCGGACCTGGATTCACGAATCCCCAAAGCGAAGTCTTTTAGTCGTAGACCTAATTATGTTTCTCATAGGAAACCTAGACCTATAGAGGACGACTCTGGAATCAACTAGGATACAAAATGTCAGGGATTGAATTTCCCAGTTGAAAGAGCATTTCTATTTATAGTTTTCAAAGACCAGGGGTCACTTAGAATCCAAGCTAAGGTAACTTGATAATCAAGCAAACACTTTTAGGTCTTGGAAATACAATAGAAAAATATACACTAGGAACCGGTTATGGAACCGTATATAATGATTGTTCGGCTTGGCAAGTATGCCAAAGAACTAAAGCAATTTTATGTTCATTTAAACACCTAAGAATTTAATCATGATGCACACACATAAGTGTTTGAGTGATCAATTAAGTCTTAGAAGTGTTTGAGAGAGTTATAACAATGCCAAATATATTTAAAAAATAAATCTATGAGCATCTGCTAAAATCTACTGGGACGGTTGGCACAACGGTTCGTGAGACGTTAGGCTTGTTCACGAGTCGGGGTGCAAAATTTCGTGAACCGGGTTCTCCAACCATACAAGGCTACCTAACTCAGTTGACCACGGTTCGTGAACCGGGTTCGTCAACTTCTAGCCTATAATACCAACTTTAATAAATCAGTTCACAACGGTTCGTGAACTGTTCTCATATGAATTTGCGGTTTGCTAACTGGTTCACAAACCCTCCTGTATCTCTGAAACTCAAATATTTATGGTTTGCGAACTGGTTCGCCGACCTACCCTGAGCAGAAATATCAGATAGTTCAATATTTCTCTCTTATGATGTTTGAAACATTCCCACGTGATAAAATCATTTGCATGGGAAATTTTTCAATTGATCCACAAATTAATTCACACAATAAATTGTTTAGAACTAATGTTGTTAAGGATTGTTGAACATCTTTGCTAGAATCATATTTCGAGGTTTTTAACAAGACAAGCTTGACTCGAAATTTCTTCTTTGTAAATCTACTAGAAATCATACGACATGATCCCACGTGATATTTCATTTGATGTTTATCAAACAAATGGTTAGAAACACATAAATGAAATATCCCAAAAAAGTAGGCTGGTCAATGGATAACCAATTATACAACTGTTAGAGCACTGCTCGGTCGAACTCGCAAGCGTTGGTATGTCAATCTTGTTTTTCAAGTTTAGGTGATCAAAACTATGTACTTGATTTCTAGTCTACTTATAGATATGTCTCCGATTAGGATAGAATCTGCAGCTGAGCTTTAGACTTCACAACGTTCACCAATTAAAGAAGAAGATCCACTGTGGAGGTTGGAGGAATTTTATCAACAAAAGGTATGTGGAGACTAAAACTTATTTATCACTCAGAAGTCTATTCTATTATATCTTCTAATGAGACTAAGTCATATATCTATATATACTTTTACGCTATACACATTTGATATTTCGAGCCGAGTTTATTTCTCGAAATACGTGTTGAAAGTTTTTTGCTTTAGCTATGTTCATTGTATTCTTGGCAAGTTTAGTTGGAAACAATTTATTTGTTGTAAACTAAATATTAAGTCAAAAGATGATCATGTGAAAATTACCTTGAACATCTTATATGATTTGTGTGAGACAGTCATTTGATGTTTACTCAGGAAGTTTCGCATTGATCATTCCATCACTTGAGGCTAATGGTATGTGTAAGATTACCATTGTCGTCTTCTAAGGATGTTTCAATGATTGAAACAAGAGTTTAGAACGATTACCCATGTATGGATACAACACGGTATGCATACCCAGTATGCGAACTGTATTGTGATGATTCAGGTCCGGAACTCTTGTTTGCGTACCTAGTATGCGAAAGGATTTGCCTGAGAAGGTCCGGAACTCTTGTTTGCGTACCTAGTATGCGAATAGGTTTACCTGAGTTGGGTCCGGAACGGTTGTTCGGGAACTAGGTTGGCGAACAGCTTGACTATGCCAAGGTCCGGAGCTGATGTTCGTGTACCCAGTTTGCGAACACAGTGGTTAAGTTCTGAAATCGGTAATATATGATTCTCATATTCATGAACTAAAACATTTATGATTTAAGAAATGCAAATTAACTTTGCAAACCGTGGCTTAATTTTCATGAATTGATTCTTGTATAAGTATTTTGTACGACCACGAATCAAATCGATTTTGTTTCAATTTTTTCATGAATATTTCTATGAGATAGTGAACAATTGAACAACTCTATTTGAAGCACAGTTAAATTCATTTGATTATCTATCATGATTGATTGATCATCATATTTGATCTAGAACTGTTAGATGAATATGGTTAAGTCAAAATGTTCATATAGCTAAATACCCTTTAACTGTTATTGAGCTAACCCAATATACACATTTAGGTACGGTTACCCATATAAAAATATAAGTATATTTCATTTGTGTGTAACAAGCTAAGACCATCTAACGGTAGAGATTGATTGTTTTATTTTTAAGCAAACTTAGCTTGAATCTTAAATCAGGAGTTCATATAACAGTGAATATTGAATGCTTTGTTACTAAGTTATCTTAGCCTTGATTGTAAGAAACCCTGATTTGAAAGGCTATATAAGGGAGAACTCTAGCAACTGGAAAACCTAATCCCGACACTTCCTTGTCTCCTAGTTGCAAACCAGAGTCGATTCTCCTTTAACCTAGGTTTTCCAAAACCATTATTAGGTTAACAACTTGAAGACTTCATTTGGGATTCATGAAGCCGAATCCAACTATTTTCTCTGTAGTTGCGTATTATGATCTTACTTGTGTTTATCGCATTGCGTTTTATCTTATCTATGATTTACTCGAGATTTAACTCCGATAGGTAAGATATAAAAAGTAATCACAACAATTTTTCGTCTCAGACTCTTGTGATCCCGCAATAACTTCGGGAGTATAAAACCGAATTAATAGTTGCTTCCTGTTCACCTTGATCTTTGTATCAAAAGACGGAACAAAAAGAATAAAGGATAGACATATCTGTGGAAGACAGATTTATTTATAAGTCTTCGACTTTGGGTCATAGCAACTCTTAGTTGTGGGGTGAGATCAGCTAAGAGAATCAAGTGCGCAAAATCCGACCTGGTTCTAGAGGCGTAAGAAACGCGATTGTACCTTAATCGGTGTTAAACTTGGTTAGGGCTCAACTACATTCCAGTCCGAAGTTAACTTGTAGTAGGCTAGAGTTTGTAGCGGCTTAATACAGTGTGGTGTTCAAATCTGGACTAGGTCCCGGGGTTTTTCTGCATTTGCGGTTTCCTCGTTAACAAAATTTCTAGTGTCTATGTTATTTCCTTTTCGCATTATATTTTTTGATATAATTGAAATATCACAGGTTGTGCGTAGTTCAATCAGTTAATAAATCCGACCTTGATTGTTGGATAGAACTTGATTGACACTTGGGCATTGGTCTTTGGTACCGTCCAAATTATTCTCATATCAACCAGTCTCACGGATTTCTATCTAGTTGATTTATTGATTGTATCGAGAAAAAGATAAAGCTCTTTGATATATTTCTTGATTGAGTCTCACTTTTAAGTTGGTGCTCTCGGAATTATATTGGAGTTTAGTACATACAGATTGCCGAACGAATTATTGGGTGTGGTTGTTATACCCCCGCTTTTTCAACAACACATGTTCGAGTTTGAATCCAAAATTTAATATATTATGTATAGTTTCAGATACCAGAAACATAATTGGATCCTCCTGGTTTAAGGTTTATCAACTTACTAACTTTGCTCTGTATAAGGATACAAATCAGTGAAGCTTGATTTTACGCAAATATTATTTTTCTAGTCATAAAGAGAATCCAATTTAGCGAGTTCATATACGTCTTAGGGGAAATGGTTTTCTACACTAGCAACTTATTCTCAGCGTATAAGTTTATTTCACTGTTCGGTGGACTTATTCTTAGAGTATAAAATCAACCAACAAATTGGATATACCTCACCAACAACAAAACCTTGAAATTATGTCACACCAAAGCTCGTCACAAAGTTATTCTGTTTATGTGGAAATGTCTGATGCAATTAAGAGATAAAAACTTCGACCCACATATTACTTCGTTGTCAGGTTGCTTGTTCAGTGTAGTTTGTCTCCTCCCTTATGATCTACCATCTATATCCTAAAGCATGTTTTATACGACATAGGATCCAATCATGGTCTCAACCTAGTTAATCTATCTCATTGGTCACTCTTCAATAATGGTTATTCTTGAAGAAGTTACTATCTAAAATCTATGGAATTTAGTCTTTCCATATTTCAGTATCGACTGCTGATCCTAGGACGCGTAGGTTTAACAATCATTTATATTGGACTATACCTTATTCACCTCGAGTGAAGTTAAATTTGGACGCTACTTTTGACAAAAATACTAGTAGGGATAGTATTGGATTGTTTCTTTGCGATTCAAAGAGTAAATATGCGGCATGGAACACAATAACCGCTATTATTGTACACACACAACAAGTTGAAGCTTTAGCCTTACTTGAAGTTGTCCGATGAGATGACCAATTAAAGCTTTTCTTTATCTTTCACTCATGTGTTGTTTGAAGGAAATTATAAAATAGTTGTGCTCGTGTCTTTACTTAGCCAGGCCATGAAGTTAGAAACAACAAATATTATTCTTAATTGTAGGTATCATCTTAATATCATGTCTACGTAGTTGTGCGTATTTGTTTTTCGTGGGTGTATTAACGGTATGAATACTCTCGGTGAGGCGGATAAATCTCCATTGTCATAGCAGAAGATCAATCATATGTAACTTAGTGTTTCGTTAATATAAGATTAGCAGAGAGCATGTGCGTTGCACGTGTTATTTGAACTATTTTTAATAGTTTATTTGAAAGAAAGCTAGCCGAGGCCGTGTTTGACAACATATAGATACATGAAAATATAAATTTTGACTTGGTTCACATAGCTGTAAATTCAACTAGTGTCAATTTTGTTTGTCTCCTAGTAGAGTCTATTGAAGATGAATAACATTTATTGTTAGTTTCAATCTGCATAAATTTTCTAACCTCATAACTTTTACCATAAATTACGAAAAAACAAATACCAAACCTAGATTTCGGATATCGATATCCTATGTATTTTTGAAAATACCAAAATCCTATTCTTTTAGCTTTTTTCTTTTCTTTTTTTTTTT
>NW_020622934.1:8478174-8503119 GCF_003573695.1 Papaver somniferum
TTTTTTTTTTTTTGCAGGGATTAACAATTCCCATCCAAGCTTAAATAAAGGCAGCAAAGATATATTTTAACAGTTTTTTTTCCCATGATAACCAATTTAATTGCTTAAATACATATCCAGAATTAACTATTCGATTTCTGTAAGTTAAAATATAAAAAATTAGTTTGGGTAAAATTCTTATAACGACTTATAGAATCAAAAATATCAAATAGTCAAATCATCAAACCAACGAATAAAATTTAGACAAATTTAACCCCATATTATTTATTTTTTCTGCCATCATACGAAGAAAGGACACTTAGGCTAAGTTTTATGGGTGCTAATCTAGCAGCTGGATTAACAATCCACGTCAGCTAGGACAACCTCCTAAGTCATATGAGAGTGCTAATCTAGCAGCTAGATTAGCAATCCACGTCATCTGGGACCAGTGTCCAACGCTGTTTGGTTCAGCGCTTTAAATCTCAACCGTTAGATCAGAAAATTAATTTCCCAGCGCTGAACAATTCAGTGTAAAGGTCACTTGGTTCAGCGCTTCAGTCTCGCTGCTAGTTCAACTGCGAGAAAATGCTAGGAGAGAGAACTAGTGTTAACAAATAGGCCACACTTTTTTTTTTTGAACTGCAACACTTTTCTGATAATCTAGCCCCTCAATCTAGCCCATATGACTTAGCCTTAGTAAAAAACTGATTAAAAAATTTGAAAAATGAAAGATTACAGAGCGCAGTGTACATCCCCGCGCAAGATAGCAAAACCTATCCTCGTGAACGAGATAACCGAGGATAGAAATAATAAACACGGGAAAGAAGAGAGGAAGAAAAGGACTACTAGAAGAAGCCTAAACGAAAGAGATGTGATAGAGAATCAGAAACCAATTTATGACCTTTTCAGAAAATCTCGTAGACCCTAAACTTGTCTCAAATTAGGGTTTTCATCTCCTTTCCTGCAACTTTGAAAATTTCCACTTAGTTTTTTTCTCCAGCTTTAAGAGAAAGTAAAAAGCCCCAAAAAAATATCTTCAAACCAAATCACCAATTCTCAGGCTAAGGTAAGAACTCTCTACTACTAACTCATTAGGTTTGACTTTATCTGTTATTTTCAGTCTATTTCTTTTCTTCTGCAAGTTGATATTCAGTGGAAATGTTGTTTTTTTTTTTGGTTTTGTGACGAGTTACATTTTTATCCCAAATCCATTGCCATTACATACAACTTACGCAGTATCCTTTTTTTACCATGATATTACTAACTAAACTACTAAACAGCTTGCAAAAAAAAGTCAAACTATAATGTCCCCCCCATTTCCCCTATGTGGATATATATATACTGTTTATTTCTACAGTGAAATCACAAGGATCTACTGTGTTACGTGTTTGGCAACTTATAAGTATGGGAGGTTTTAACATTACAAGTTCGTTTTTTATCTTTTATATATGGCAAAATATGAATCTGATGCATCAGTTGAAATAATCGAGTTTCTAAGCTTGCAAATGAAAGAGTATACCTGAATGTGTTCCAAAAGCTGTTTGTTTGTGATGAACGAGCTGAATGCTAATGCATTGTTGATATGTACATTTTTTTTTTCAAATTTTTTTGCTTATGGTTTGTTGACAATGGGTTTACAATTTTGTCGAGCAGGTTATTTATATCAACATGGGGTCAGATGAAGTTGAAACGAACGATGAGAGAACTCATGATACACAATCTATTTGTTTGCATGCGTTTTCGGATTTGTCACATATCTCTCCACCAATGTTTGTGGCTCTTTTGAAGGCGTGTTATGTTCGTGGTAATCTTTCTTTCTTCCATGTCTATATGGTTTATCTTAACATGCAAAGTAACAGTCTGGGTGTATTACTAGTGTTAAGAGTTCTGTTAGTATGAATACTTCCATTTTGTTTGCCACTGAGCGTTGTGCTGATATCTTTTATGCTTATTTGTACTCAATAATGTTCCTTCTGAAGGTACTGAAAAGGCCACAAAGAAATTCCAGGTTCTTCAGCAACAGGTTCATCTAGTACTTCAGAATTCTCCTCAGCCCGGACCTGCTACTTTTGTTTTGCAATGCCTCTATGTCTTTCCTGTTCTTGGACCTTTATACACCGAAGGCTTCAGTCACTTAATTATATCTTCTCTTCGTCGTCTTCTAAAAACCATCCCAGCAGAGTCTGAAGCAAAGAAACTGGCTGCAAAAATATTTTTGGACGTCACTAGTGGCCTTGTCAACCATGAAGAGAGAATTTTCATAAAGCTGCTTGAAGTTGTTGACGTCAAATTAGAAAACATCGCGGAAGCCATGTGTGATCCGGAGGTGTATGATGGTAATTTGGACAAAGCAAAGGCGTACGTGGGACCATATATTTTTAAATTGGTAGAATCTCAATCGTTTATGCTGGCTGTAACACTTCTGGAGCGTTTTTCAATACGTCAGTCTGGAGAGGAGTTTCTAATGAGGATGATCGAAGAAAACCAATTCAAAGCAGCAGAAAAGTGGGCAACATACATGGGGAAGCCCTTGCTAGTTATACTGATCAATAAATATCTTGACTTGAAGTTGTTAAAGAATGCTTATGAACTTATAAAGAAGAACGACCTTAAGCAGGATTTCCCGGAAGTGCATCTTATGTACAAAGAGAGGTATGTTTTTTTAACTATCATCTGCATTTGACTGTGTCCTTGATTTCAATTCTCGAATTCTTGATTTTTTGTTTGTTTGATGTTCTTCTCAATTAATGGAGATATTCCATCAATTTGCAGTCAACTGAAGAAGTTTGCAGAAAAAGGACTGTGGGATATCGCTGAGTCAAGGGTTAACAATAATAGACAATTACTTGAGTACCTGGTAAGAGGAAGTTTTTGAATAGTAGATGGTCATGTCCTTATGATCGATGCACGTTGACAGGAAGAAAGAGTCTGATATATTTCTTCATGGTATTTAGGTATATTTGGCAATGGAAGCAGGCTATTCAGAGAAGGTTGATGAATTATGCGAGCGATACGCCCTTGATGGTTTTGCCAAATCTCAAGGTACCACCATCTGATAGATAATCTTTTGATTAAAGTTTCTCTTTCCACAAGTTACCATCTGGGTCTAGACTGTGCTATAGGAGTAGCAAGTGAACACTGTTCACGTGTCGCGATACTTTCTTCAAGTTCATTGGCATGGAGTTAGTCAATAATGCTTAAGCCCTTGAAGTTGATAATTTGTCTCAGATTATTAGCAGTGTTAAATGTCTTGAGCGATGACCCTGCACCTTCTTGAAATCCTTCCCCTTACTACTTCTACGCCCCTGTATGCTTTACTGTAGAATCTTTTTCTAACATGGTTAATTTCTTACATTTTGATTGCTTGAGTGGTTTTTTGTTAATGTTCTTAGAACACAATGCTGTCCAGTGGAAATGATTTGTCATTCGTAATCTACTTTTGCTCATCTGTGATTTTTGATGTGTTTTATACTTCCCAATGACTCGTGTTGCATCACAGAACCTCAAGCAAAACCTACAGTTACCCGTTTCTTGCATCTCAAGGAGCTGATTGTAGAAGATATTAAATGGGTTGATGAAGCTGATGGTCTTCTTAGTGCTACATCGTACACCGAAGAATGTAAAGTTATAGGTGTAGACTGTGAATGGAAGCCAAATTATGTAAAAGGAAGCAAACCCAACAAGGTAATTTTTGGCTAGTTGCTAACTTCATCTTTGAGTCCTGCTCCCAATCTTCTAAGTATTGATATTTGCATGCCTGCCATAGGTCTCCATCATGCAGATTGCTTCAGAAAAAACAGTATTCATCTTAGACCTGATAAAGTTATCTAAAGATGAACCTGCATTGTTAGACAACTGTCTAAAGCGTATTCTGCATTCTTCTAGCATTCTGAAGCTTGGTGAGTGAGTATGTTGAATCATCACTTAGGATTTTTCTGTTTTTGCCCTCTTTAAGAGAAAGCTGCATGATATGTAAACTTTCATCAGATGATTTATCACTGTACTCATACGCTTAATGAGTGTCACTTTCATACATAGAAGCGAGATATACAAAACTATTAAGGCCACTGAATCTTGATTCTGCATTCAAGCTCACAAAATTTTTTAACTTGGGAAAGATTTTGGATGAATTCTATTTGATCAATGATAAGGTAACAAGTAACAACTGACAGAATAACGGTTCCTCTGTAGGCTATAATCTGCAATGTGATTTAAAGCAGCTTTCACAATCTTATGGAGAGCTGGAGTGTTTCAAGCACTTCGAAATGCTACTAGATATTCAAAATGTGTTCAAAGAACCTCGAGGTGGTTTGTCAGGGCTTGCCAAGGTATATAAATGACAACTATGCACCTTCTTATCTACACCCCGCTACTATAATGTACAGTATCTTTTATTTGTAACTTTTTAGAGTTATGGGGTTTCTCTTTCTAAGAAAGACGTAGAGGAAGTTATAATCGGCTAAAGTTCTTAAGTTTTGGCATTTTAGACTGATATGAATTTTACTTGGCAATAATATGTAATGATTGACACAGAAAATAATGGGAGCCAGTTTGAACAAAACGAGGAGGAACAGCAACTGGGAGCAACGACCATTGACTCAGCAACAAGTATTTACCTCTTTACTTATCTTTTTCCTTAATTTACGAGTCATTGAGAAATTTTCGTCGAAGTCTATGATAAAATTCCTTTGCATGCCATGGACTGTACGCCAGAAATTTATTCGCGCACTTGCAAGCATGAACATGCATGCTAATCTGCAATGTACAATGATAGTTCCTATATTTCTTTTATTTATATCAGGAGCTGATATGAAATAACTTGCAGATGGAATATGCTGCACTTGATGCAGTCGTACTCATTCACATATTCTACCACATTCGAAATCAACCTCAGGCTGCGAGTGCCAACAGTGGACAACCCAAAATGGAATGGAAATCGAACATTGTAAGTCAATAGTGCAAATCATTACTACATATATTCTCATGATATTAATTTATTATTTTTGAAACGAGACCATACGTTGGATAGTGCCTTATGAAATAGACACATCCGCATCAAATTTCTTTTTTACGAGGTTTTAGGACCGGGGATACGACTACGAGGTTTCATAAATCTCATCAATTATGTTCCTCCATTCAACATGAATTACAAATTTGCAGATTTCAGAGAATCTGCTGCCAGCGGTTTCATCTTTGCTACAAACTTATGACAGTTCAAATGTTTTTTTTTTTTTTTCCGATAAATCTTCAGGTTTCACACATCGTAGACACAAAAAAGTCCAAGGCCAAGAAGACACCCAAACCCAAGAGTACAAAGGAAGTTCGTCCCATGACTAACGCTCTGTCCAACTAATGCCAGGTCACAGGTTCAGCCCACTCTTTGCTGCCAGTCGCACATTACCATGTATATTTTCATTTAGGTAGACAGTTAACCACATGCTTCTCCTTTTGCTGAAATTCCCCACTAATTTTCTCAAACATCATGTATATATATGACAAACTGGAGCAACGATTTCCAGTTTCTTTGAATGACTCATTACTACTTTTGAACTCTTTTCTTATCAAACTAATTTTCACGTCACCGACACATCTGAAACTCTATCCGTGAAGTTCATCAATTTTAAATTCGTTCAAGAATTTCAATGGTGGTTCACTGATTTATGTTTCAAGGTCAAAATTACTTCCAGTGCCTATAGATTAACGGCAATAAAATACTATTAGTATTATGTGAATGTGTGTTTTTCAGGCAAAAACTGTCATTTTGTGAAGTTTTTGGCTGAAAATGCAGCTGCATTTTCTGGATCCGTATTTAATCTGGAACAAGGTTTGTTAAACTCTTCTCCTAGAGCTGCATTTTCTGGATCCCGTATTTAATCTGGAATAAGGTTTGTTAAGCTCTTCTCCTAGCACCCGACTTTGTTGATTTTATTAGTCTTTTTTAGAACTTTTGATGACTGAAAGTTGCCCCTGTTGAGTTAAGAGTAGGTGCTAGAAATTCTACAGTAGTGCCAAGAGGATGAAGAGAGGAACCAAAGACATTTTAGGGAGAGACATTAAATATGATCGCAGTGTTTGTTTTATTCAATTTGCTGCTCAAAAGGCAGATTTTGCTGTGCCCAACAAATTTTTACCTGGTTCAACACACAGGAAGTGTTTTATATAGTTAATTCCAGAATGCTGACACAGAATTGGGGAGACAGACAGGAATGTCCTCCGCTTTGTATTTTACTTGTAAATCGTAGAACGAGGGGTGAATCAAGCTGAATCTTGACTGGTGGATGGTAGGAAATAACTAACCCGGGCTGGCTCTAACAAAAGTTAGTGTATAGTGGAGTTGCGCGCTTAGTAGAACCCCTAAACTTGTGGTGGTTGATTTTATAAAATGGAAAATTTCGAAACACAACAGAATCTGCATTCCTATGTGATAGGGATTTTTATTTGTTGTGCACATCTATCTATTTGTATTGCTAGGGGCGGTTCAAACTGGCCAAAAAGCTCAAGAAAACCAAGAAACTGGCCAAAAAGCTCAAGAAAACCAAGAAAAGAATTAACCAGTGGAACAAGAATGTTTTTGTTTTTGGGGATATCGCAACAAACATCAACAAAGCGAAACAACAGTTGGAACATGTTTGTTCCATGAATCATCTACACAACAGAAGTGCAGACTCGCATATTGGCTTATATAAAAGAGAAATTCTCGAAGGATAAAAGTGGAGATAATGATATACAACCGGGGACAGGGTACTTTCACAAAAAGGTGATGAAAAGATACAGAAGGAATAGAAGTGAGACACTCAAAGATAGTCAAGGATTGTGGGTGGAGGGTGCTAAACAAGTGGAAACTTTGATCACTAATCATTTCAAGGAAGTGGCAACATCTTCTCAACCAGATGCCGAAAGTGGTTTCATTAATCTCATCAAAGAAGTTCTCAACTTGGATGATAATGCTAATCTCAATAGATTGCCCACTAAGGAGGAGGTAAGGTCTGTTATCTTTTCTGTGCCACGGGATAAGGCTCCAGGACCAGACGGATACTCTCCCAACTTCTTTCAAATCAATTGGGAGGTAGTGGGAGAGGATGTCTATAAGATGGTCCTGAGTTTTTTTACTACTGGCCATCTGCTAAAAGAAAATAATGCTACTTTTATTTCTTTAATCCCTAAAATTGAGTTCCCGCAGACTCCGACTGATTATCGGCCGATTAGTCTATGTAATATAGTGTATAAAGTCATCTCCAAAACCTTGGCTAATAAACTCAAGAGTCTGCTGCCAAAAATTATTTCCCCTTATCAGGCCGCCTTCGTTCCAGGAAGGTAGATTTCTGATAATATCATGATCGCTCATGAGTTAATCCACACTATGAGAACAAAAAGAGGAAATGAATTCCTCATGGGAACTAAAATCCATATGTCTAAAGCATTCGACCGGATTGAGTGGCCTTTCTTCCTCTCAATCATGAAAATAATTGGCTTTGATACTAAGTGGTGTGGCATGGTTAATCAGTGCATCAGTACTGTGTCGTCATGTGTTCTCATTAATGGGGTTCCAGGAGAACAGTTCAAACCTAGTAGTGGTGTGAGACAAGGGGATCCCTTGTCTCCCTATTTGTTTATAATATGCATGGAGGCGTTGTCTAGAGCTTTTTCTGATGCCGAGAGTCTTAACTTGATTCAAGGTATCAAAATAGGGGTCAATGCCCCCTCTATATCCCATCTCCTTTTCGTGGATGACCTTCTGGTTTTCACTAAAGCGGACATTGAGCACGGACAAAATATTTTGAACCTTTTTACTGAATTTAGTAACGCCTCGAGCCAGCTCATAAATTTCGAAAAGTTTGGGATTGTTTTTCAAACACTCACCAAACAGTCATTGATGGGGTTGTTAACATCTTGGGGGTGAAAAGAATATCCATCAATGATAGATATCTAGGCAGCCCTATTTTTACACACACATCCAAAATAAAGTCTTTTCAACATGTGGTTGATATAGTGGAATCTAAACTCCAAAGTTGGAGTCCTACTCTTTCTTATGCTGGGAAAAAACTCTTGTTCACACATCCTCTTCCACTGTCCATATTTATCAAATGAATTGTTTTAAAATGCCACAAGCTATGATAAAAGAAGATTGATAGTCTCCAGAGAGATTTTTTTGGGGAAAAGATAAAGAAGGAAATAGTGGTTTATATTTGAAAGCTTGGATTTCTTTTTGTAAACCTCAAAGCTTAGGGGGACTGGGTTTCCTTAATCTGAGGAAATTCAATTTGGCAATGTTGGCTAAGATGTGCTGGCGCCTATTAACAGAACCGGCTTCACTATTGGCTCAAATAATGGAACACAAGTACTACGTGGGTCAAAGCATACTGGCAGAAAGTTTCAAAGAGCGGGGTAGGTGTAAATAATCCACAGGGCTAGGTGGCGAGATCCTAAGCTAAGTTGCACCAGGAAACAAAAGAAAAGAAGCACCGAATAACTCGAGCATGCACGAAGAAAGAGAAATCACATGGGCCGAGTGTGACAACCACCTAGCTGTCGGATGTGACAAGTCTCCGATCATCTGACAAGACTGACATAAGATCAGAAGGTACTCGGTCAAACAAAGGAAGCGAGTCAAAACAAAGGGACGAGAAAGGAGAGGGCGACATCGGACCAAATAACATCAAGGGATCGGCCTCGGGTATAACGCCATCAGGAAACTGAACCACATCGACCCACCAACAGGTCGGAGGAGCATCATCGAGGAGGAATAGAAAGATAGATACACCATGAATTACATTGTAACTTCGTTGTATCCCAGTCTTAGCCTATAAATATAAGGGCTTGAATAGAGTAAAGGGCAGGTTGTAAGTGAGAGAAAGTTCACACTTAGAGAGAAAAGAAGTCATTATTGTGAGAGATCATCACTTGTAACCAAACTTGAAGTAATATTAATCATTCCTTTCACCCCGTGGACGTAGGTAATCATGCCGAACCACGTATATCTTTGTGTTCATGTTTGTTCATGCATCTTCACTTTGGTTTAGTTTAGTAGTTTCACCCTTGGATGTAGTGTGCGATTTTATGCTACTACATTCTGGCGCCGACTAAGGGGACCGTCTAACGTTTTCGGATACCTTGATTTCATCCACCAAATGAGATAATCTAAAGCTCCTAAGAACACCTTGAGTGCTAGTTGATGCTAAGAGATAAACTCTATTGGTGTGACTCTTTTCGTTTTGTTTGTTCTTCTCGTTTGGACAACAAAGTTAGATTTTTGTTTATAAAGTTTGGTCATTAAGAAAGGTTTTCAGTTAGTTTGTGTCTGGGTAGCAAAGGCGACAGGAAGATCTTCAAGATCTCCCAAATAACGCCATCGGCGTTTCGTAGTAGACACGGTGAGATTCTGTCGACAAATCGGCTAGCTGTGTTAGTCAGCGAGTAAAATAACATTTTTTATAATTAGTTATCTCCGTCTTCTTTACTCATCTTTCGCCATCGGATTCGGGCAGCTAGAGAACTTCTAAAAAAACTCCCATGTAACATCCTCGATGTTTGGTTGAAGTCACCAGAAGTTCCATGCCGGTGTATTGAAAGCCTTAAATCTTACAAAACCCACCTCGACAGGTCGACTTTAGATCGATGGGTTGGATCGGAGAGTGGGAAAACAAAGATTGTATGTAGTCATCACTATCCGCCGGAATAAACCCAAGGAATTCAGGGAAAGTCATCCCTGAATTGTTCTGAGGGAATAATACTCGTTGTTGAAAATTAGAGGCTTAAGTGTGACATCACAAGAGTACAAATTCAAGGCTTTTCACTCGTAAAGTACCAATCTTTAATGATTTGGAATGTAGGGAATGTAGGACAAATAGTGATTAATGCACAGCCGAAGTACCGAAAGTGACATAGCACGGTACTCGTCAAAAGCTGTACTTAGAGTCGGAAAGTGTTGAATTGGTGAGGTCAGCCGGACAAAATAGGGGGTGTCGTACGCAAGCCCAATTTTGGTGTCAGGTCCTTTCTTCTGAGTTCGTACATCCCATAAAACTTTTCGAAAACAGGTCAAAGTAAGGAGTTATTTGTTTTTGCTGACGTACGCAGGGACGATACTCGGGCAAAGGGTGCGTCCGAGCCAATGGATAGCACTTCAGATACGAGCATGAAGAAAACTTCAACAACTTTGAAGCTCAGCGAATAACAAATCTAAAGAGGACCAATCTTCTTCCTGATCTTCTCTTCTATCTTGTCCATAAACATTAAGATTTGGAAGTTTTATGTTAAAATATTTTCCAAAACACTTTCTTATGAAAATTGGGGTTTTGTCCTGGTGGAAAAATTAAATGTTTTTTCGAAACCTTAACTCGATTTCAGTTTTGATCGGAGATTCGCTAACAAAAGATCTTGTTTTACAAACCCAATTAAGCTATTTTAAAAATATTGAATGACGAAGTTTTCAGCTGACTTGGGGATTTATCTATTTGTTTCATTTAGGGATTTTTTATCTTGAATGATATAATTACTCTTCTTGGCTATTCACTCAATCGATTTTTTGTTGCAGTGATGATTGGAATGGTGTAACATTAAAGGGACAACCTCACAGTTGATTTTCTTAGACGCGATGGGAATCATCTCTTGTCTGCATCATCAGGAGATGATGATGAAATTCATGAAAACACCACCAATTTAATCGGTCCACATCAACTAGTCACGGGAAAAACTGCCACAGTTGAACGAAGCTTCGACTAACTGGCTCGGATCATCATCATCTTGTCTAACTTCCACCTCGGGGCAATTGAAGATTGTGAATTGCAATCAGTGTCGGATCGGTTGCTTAAGTGGAATATATCATGGGCGTGCTTGCAACTTTGCAAGGGTCAAATTCAGGGCACCATCGAATATTGTTTTTCAAGTGACTGAAAACCTTTGAATTCAGCATCAAGTTAGTCGGGTCTCAGCACTCATCTTCGGGGTAGATCATCATCGGGACCAAACGTCACAGCTCAACCAAACTTACCATGTCAACTCATTGCACCAATCTCGGGTCTGGCCATCTCTGGGTTCATCGGCGCAGCTCCAATCAATAACCAACTCGTCCAAATTTGTTCGTAGCATCAATGAAAATTACAGCAACACAGTTAACCAATTCGGATCAGCGTGATTCCATATCGAACGAATCACTTAACTTACTCAGAGCAATATCACCTCGCGTCAGGTCAAATCGTGCAGATACCCAAGTAACAGATCAGAGCTACCCATGTCGGCCATTCCCTTTTCATCTGCAACGCCTAGCTCGGGTCAGGTCATTTTACATCGGGAGAGATGAATCATATCGGACAAGGCAGTCACTTCATATCGACTCGGGCCGATTAACTCCGGAAGATTGCAATTGACTCGCTTCGGGAACTTAGTTCGGGAGAATCGAGTCGGTTCGTTCCAGAATAACACACTTTCATCGGGACATTCATCTATAACAGGGAAATATTCTTTACTCCTCAATCCTCGTTATGCTAGTTATTTTTTACGATTGATATTCAAAATCTTCTTCATATAAGTCTGGTGCAAGAGAGATCGTCTTAGTCAAATGCAACCCACCTAGGAAAGCATGAATAGTTTGGTTTCAATATTTGAGAACGTAAATCCGAGACGTTTGGCATGCAAATATGAATTAGTTTTACTACCTTGGCTTATTATCCAGTCATCGTGAAATACCGTTGTCGATTCATGTTTATTCGCTATGAATTCCAGCCTTTCAATTGAGTAATCTCATTACCACTCTATCGAACCTGAAATTGCATTGGACTTCTTAATGGTACATCAACCCGATTGCTTTAATTGTCACCTTAACCATTTACCATTTAAATTGTCACCAGGCTTAATTCTTCGATGAATTTATTGGGGTCATTTAATATTTACAACTGTCACTTATCCGAATTGAAAGTCGCAGGTGCATAAATTCAATCCCGAGTATCAATTGAGAAGATAATAATATTGGCAGCGCACACATGATCTGCGGGCAATGACGTAGACTCCAAAGGATGGGTAGATTTGCAAGGGGTGATGAAATGATCCTCTATGACCAAGCCACCAGACCTTACCCACTGAAACCGTGAAGTATCGGCCTCGCAACATCGTGTAAGATCATCTCGGATGGGGATTGTTGCCAGTCACCTTAGACTACATCGGACTAACTCGGAGTAGAATCACCTCTGGCCACCTCCATGCAATCTTTAGCTCTTGTCTCACCAACTTCCGGTCACTAACCATCGCCAGGAGAAGAACTGAATAGACGATCAACTATGACTGACATATCCTTCCTATATCAGATCACTTTGAATCACCATCTCGTATGTGATAATTTTTCCCAACACAACCGATGTGACAGCTCAACTTTGAAGCTGTACTGGGAGAACCTACTCGAATCATGCGACGAAATGGGACAACCACGCAACATAGGGTGTAGAATTCTAACATAAGGACGTTTCACAGCGACATCAAATGTATCTCTGAAGTAGGAGTAAGGATCGAAGATGACGTCCTGTGTCAAGGGGTGTCGCTTACCAAAGCGTAGTCCATGGCATCAACCATCGGAAATAAAAGCTAAGTTCCACCTTTCTCTAGCACTTAGTCCACTCAATACATCGCTTGTAACATTCATATTTGTTTGTTTATAACATTCAAATCCTAGTGAATAACCCAAATCTGATTTCGCATGTAATTGTTAAAGTAGATCATGTTATTTTGAAAACCTTAAGTACCAAGTCATTGGCCAGGCTTTCGGGAAAGCGGGCGATGTCGTTAGTGGTACTATTATTATTGGGATGTCGAATGTGCAATCTGGGCTAGGTTCTTTCGTCGATGCTCACTTAAAATAGCTTGTTGTTGCAGAAAAGTGATGATGGGGATGGAATCTATTGAACCCTCGGCGAAACTATCTCAGAGGAATGCTGTTATAGACGATCTCTTGTGATCAACCATCTCGGATCAGCCCAATGATGTATTTCAAATAGTGATTGTAGTTGTAGTGGTAAAAGGGGTTCTTTTCGAACTTGTGAAGGTAACTTTTTTTTTTAATAAAAATAAAGCAAATTAATTTTCAAAGAGTGATGTCAAGATTTAAAATGGACTAAGGCTCCGGATTCACTATTACTTCAAGTTGATTGGTTACAAAAATATTTCATAATTATTATCTAGCTCTTTTTCCATTAAATCACTTCTTAATCTATAAGGTGTCCAAATATTAAATTGTAATCCTTAAGCATGATTTATCAAAGAATTAATTCTAAGCATAAAACATCAAACTGATTCACAACTAATTAAGAAAACCATTTTTATCTCTTTTTTTTATTGATCCAAGTGAATTAAATAAAATAAATAATTAAGAATTTATAAAAAGAATTTACCAATCAAACATGAGTGAATAGATCCTCCATTGCCTCAATCACCAAGAATTTAGCTGCTCATCATGTTGGAAAACCTCTCAAAATATTTCATTGATGCTCAAAAGTGTTTTACAATGAAGAGAAAGACAAGCAAATGATGTAAAACAGAATTTTGCGACCCACAGAAGGCGTCCAGAATCAACGACAAAGCTGAAGTGCTGTTGTCGTTGAAGAACTACGACCCACAAGTGACAGTCGATGTCACTGTTGATAAACGACGGCCTTGGAGAGTCTGTTCTTCACGTTCTTCCTCCTCGCAGCAGCAGCAGCAACAATCAATGGTATCTTCCTTGTTTCGGCTCTGAACTCTCTCCTCTTTCTCTCTAAACTTTTCTAACATTTCTTTGATGTAAACCAACACTTATATAGCCCAACAGATCCATAAATCTCGACTAAATCCGAGAGTATTTCTCTTATTTTCTTCTCGAGCAGTTGAGAGAATAATCTCTTTTCTGTTGCTTTGTACGCGTCCTATGGCCAGTTATTACGCTCCAAAATTCTCTTAAGACTTGAACAAGACTAGGTACATCTTTATCCAGCGTAAAACTCTCCCAAAATTCTTCACAAAATCTTTGAAAATAAACCGAAAGAGTACGTATCCTGTTGAACTTTGATTCACTTCTCCCGGCCATTCTAGCCCAATTAAGCCCATGAAATCATCCATACTAGAATTGTATATCCATATCACGTCCAGCCCATGAGAATCAGTGATTGAATCTCATTAAAACTCGTCCGAAAATCCAACCCTAAATCTGTCTGGTGAAAGAAAATTTTCCCGCCAAAATTTTCTTTTGAATTTGAGAAGTTGACCTCCCCTTATCTGTGGCTGGTCTCCCTTTAGAAGATGCCTGGAAATGGGTCACCCCTTAGTAATTAGGTTACCCCTTATCCAAAATCAAGGGTCCGTATAGCAAGTGTCCTCTGGGGCATTTTCCGCACTTTTTTCGGGGTTCCTCTGGGGTACTTCCGGTACACTTCTGGGGCGCTTCCGATACTCTATCAACGGAGGTCCAAACGCCGCATTTTCAGCCAATTTCGCCGCAAAACTTTATTCTTCTAAAAACACCTACAAATAAATAAAATATCCAAATAAGTACAATATCGAGCACTAACAATATATATAATTGAGATAAATTAGACACATAAATGCGTCTATCACCCAACCTCGGAGTATGTCATTTCATGCCATCTAAGCCAACGTTTATAATGAGTACACCTTCAACCATGACGTACGAAGAGGAAACCACTCGTTAGAGATCATAAAGGACTACGCAATCACGTTATGATAAGTATCAAAGCTGATTCGACTGTCTTATCGTCGTGATGATCAGAAAAATAAGACCCATTATTTGGGACCATAATAATGATCAATGTAGTGACTGAACAGAGTTCCACTGCGATAATGAGATAGTGAATTGGAGTTTATCACCAATCGCTATGGATATACATACAAATATCTCCAAAGATGACAGAAAAATCACTTGATTTTTTGAAAAACAAAGTTCCGACGATATAGATGTTCGTATATTATAAATGGTCACTAATATCTTGCGCCATGAAAGAAATACATGGTGATGTAAGAACTTTAACATAAAGGAAAATTTAACTCGAAAAATATCATCTCGGGAAGTGACAACCCGAGAATGATAACTTGTTATTAATGGGAGAATCGATCTCTGGTCGCCACCCAATATATGGAGGAGAACTTCCCACACGATCAACTTGTACTCGCATACTCTACTCATATATGACCACCTTGGATCAAACCCTCGATCACTGCTCTAAACTGCAGCCTCGCTCCAGATAACTCGTCCCGGGACAACAATAAGTTCGAAAAGCCAAACAAGAAGACTGATCGCTTAAAGAATATGTACGATGGATGCACAACAAAATGATCCAGTTCACTTCATCCCGAATTATTATGCCATACTGACTGCGAGGAACTCATAATAAGGGGAGGATTCTTACATTCTCGACTCTGATCTTTGATAGTCGTTACCTTGAATAAAAACGTTTATCTCACACCTCGGTAGAAATAACATTCAGCTTAGTCAAACGAGACCAGACCAACGATAGGAAACATGACAAACTTCTGCACTTATCTGAGATTTGAAAAAACGAATTCTTGTTGTTTAGTGTGTAAGACATGAATTGCTCGTACCTCCCGCAGCTTTGAGTTTTCAAGCTTGATTTAATACCTAGCAACGATAAAATGACACTAAATAAGAACTATAGGACATGTGTTGGCATATGACGAGGATGATGTCTCAATCTCACTATAAAGTTTGGAAATAGACCGTGAACATCGATCCGTGCTTATCCGCTATGAATTCAAGAATATTATTTATGTTTCCCTAATATTAGTGGTTATCATTCTTAACGTACGGTGTCTGCTGTTGAAATTTTAGGGAAAGTTTTGGTCAAGATGCGTTCTACATAGCTCATACAAATCAGAGTGTGCAGCACCGATCAACACGATGATGGTCAATAAGCTCGTTTGTGACAATAGTAATTAACCGAGGCCTCCAGTATCTCGAGGAATCTCAAGAGGCACCCACTCACGCCAGGTCAGTCGGGGCACATACAATCCACTCGGACTCCAGTATATCGAACCAGAAACGTCTGTGACCAGCCTGTATCGGGAAATCATCCTCTTCGGGTGACAACTGAGAACACTTTTCCTAACTGCTGCATCCCAACACACAAAAGCTTGCCGCGATGCAAAATTAAAATTCAGGATAGCTCCAGATATGACAAGTCAAGGATTGCCCAGATAAGCTTGTCTCGAAACAACAAATTGGACATCACACTTTACTTCTCTTATCCGTTGACTCCCTTTACTTATTACTTACATGGAATACTCTAAGGAATGTCACCGGGCCATAGGAATTCATTATAATGAACTCAAGAATTCTGCAAGAAACTCAGAAGCTCGAAAGTCCAAACATGAAGATCCAGATTGCTTAGAGATCTACACAACGACGACACGACAAAATGATCCAGTGTGCTTAAGTCTGCAAAGTTCATTAGGATATGCCAGTCGGACTATGAACAACAATCAGTCATCTCGGGACAAACCAATATACCAAGCTGTTGCGCCTACTCGTGTCGGGGAATATCCAATACATCTCGGGTCCTAGCAGTGAACACTTCTTCGTTGCGAATGATCATCGGGGTAGCAGCCAACTCGGACTGATCACATTGTCGATTCCAGCTTGCAACGCTCATCAACTTACGAGCGACACCTAAGAAAGGGGAGAATCCTCTCCCTCTTGTCTCTAGATCTTTAATTGCTGATAGTTTGAGTAACATCTTCAAAAACTCTTGAGAAGGCGCCGATTGAAACCACATGACGAGTCCAGCAAAGAGCTTCAGAAATTCAGAACTCTATTTCCGAATGTCGTGATCGGTTTTTTTATAGCAAGAATAAAAGGCTAAGCATTTTTTATCTTAGAAACTTTCTTTACCTAGTGTAACATGCCACAATATTAGATTGATAGTGCAGATATAATCTTCTATCTCATTTGCTAGTGTTTCCGTATACTTTAGATTCCCAGGATGGCGTACGACACAACTGGACACGATAATACAAACTGTCTTGTGGGACCTTTGAGGTTAATCGGGCGAGATACAACGGTGACATGATGGCGTGGGAGATTCAGTGATACTTGGAGCAACGTGTGACTGAGACAGTCCTCTAGTGTGTGACGCTGAACGAACAAGGAGCAAATGCTTCTCCAGAGAACCAACTCACGACTACTTCCTTCCCGTTTCAACAAATCAGGAGAAAGTCATTCCGGGTCAACATGAAACAACTTGGGCATACCCTCGATCAGTAGACATTAAATCATCTCGGGCATCATCAGTACGGAATCGATTACCTCGCTGCAACAGCCGACCGCAACTTCGAAAAATAACACAACTGACTGCTTATCGAAATCTTTCGAAGACACCAAGCCTGATTACCAGTGAGACGCTATCTTACCTTTTCGAAGCGTATAGACGTGGGTGAAACCTGAAACGGAAGAAACCAGGACAAACAACGGAAAGAACACATTCTTTGAAGAGAAATAACTACGGGGCAGAGTTTGGAGGTTGACAGTAAATTTGTGCCAACTTGTAAATTCACAAGTCTGCAGTGAGTCAAGAGATAACCGGTAACTCTAACATCCGGAAAATAATTTGCAAATTGTGGCATCCAAGTGATACCGAAACTAATTATATGAAGAACGCAATATGTGTTGGACCAAACATACAACGGGGTAAGAAGATGATATGACAAACGCAACGACAGATTATTCGTACTCAAGTCATCAAATGGAATGGCCCGTGATGGTCCAAAAGTTTTGGTCCCGACCAAAACTATCGAGTCGAGGTTACCAATACACGATATTATGGTGACTAAATAACCTGGGGGACGCCTTGGGTTGTTAGCGTATTGTAACATACGGATAATTCGTACTCGGGTCATCAAACGGAATGATACGAGGTGATCTAAGAGTCCTGAACGAGTCGGGAGCTAATCGTAATGGTCATTCGTACTCGGGGCGACGCCAGTGTGGAAGTGCCGAGGTGACTTACACTTGAATGGTCATTCGTACTCGGGGCAGTGGCAGTGTGCAAGTGCCGAGGTGACTTACAGTCGACTGGCTATTCGATACTCGGGGGGTGGCATGGTGCAAGTGCCAAGGTAGCCTAAGGGTTCTGGTGGTTGGAAACCATCAACCGATTATCAAGGCATGAGTACTTGATAGTCGAGCATACAACATTGCTCCCATCGCAAGTGTGATCGATTATCAAGGCATGAGTACTTGATAAATCACTTGATCCGGGATAGTCGTTTGATGGCACCCAGGATATTCGGGCTATAGAACCTAGGCAAGACCGAATACACTTCCATTGGGTCAAAGCACCAATGATGAGATACCTCAATCGGGACATGGCAGTGGGCCCGATGACCCTCCTTGTTGAGTGTGTTCGAAAGATATGAAATATTAACTAATGCCTACTTTGAAATGCTTAGTATTACAGGAAAACATGTATGCTAAACTACGAACACTCATGAAAGCTGCAGGGGCGTAGTACATTTTGTAATGGACTTAACTTGTCAAGGGAAAGTGGCACTTGGAGGATTCATTTTGGAACCCACAGGGGCACGCGATATATATCGGTAACACGGGCAACACAATAGTGACGGAGGACCTACAAATCATCAGTGTATGAAACCTCATCTTCAACAACATGAGCTAAGGCAGGGTCACGATTGTCGTCTCGGGACTACAAAAATGAATAGGGGCAAGTACGCGTACTAGGACAGGGCGGATTGTATTCCTTTGCACAGTCCCTTCAACAACAATCATACAATTACAAGATTGAAGCAAGAAAAATGCTTTGAAAGGGCACGAGAACACCCTCATCGATTGGAGCAAACCGGAGATGCTAAGACTGTCAGCCGATTAGCAAGAAAGATAAGTACCATCTACCACGATAAATTTTCCTATTATGTATTTCACTTGTTGATTCATTCGCATAACCGTAGTGACCACAGTAGACAGACACCCGACAATTTGACATGCCACATTGATAGCTTGAATTAGCCCTGCATGTCTTCCTACTGTGGATACATAATGTCTCATGAGCATGCTTAGTGAACTGTATTGCAGGAACCAAAACGATCGTTCACATCCCTACAATCGCATAATAACATGCTTGGATGTAGAAATGCTACATATAGAATACCCTCTCTTTCGTCATAAATATTAAATGCGGGCTTCTCGGGGCTTGTCAGGAACCTGGTGCAAGGTAGTTAAGACGGAAAACCCTTGACAATAGGATAGTAAGGTGCAAAGTCTACAACTTTCTATTGCTCTTTCATTTTGAACTTTATCAACCAGTACACATCTTGATTTAACTCTATGAAAGCATGCTGAAACATTGAACATGAATAGTATTCCGCCCACGTCCTAATCTGTGGACGATCTGTTGTGTCTTTTTCGCTTGATTCGCTGTGATGCTTAAGCTAATATCAAAGTTTTTGAATGTATCTCGTAAAAGGTGCTTGAGGTATAGCAAGTACCACTTCCCCTCATGAATAGCAGGTAGCCTCGTTCCGGCAAAGAGCTTCAAAAACGATGATTGGTCAAGAACTGGTGACAACTGAACCAGACGAAGTTCGAACATTGACCACCAAGGCATGATAGAAACAACTTCAAACAGAAAGAATGCATGACCAGATTATCTCGAGGCTAATTAGTTCGGGAGTGGTTCACACAAAGACTAGAAGGTCATCTTGAAAGAAGCTTCGGTGATCACCAAGGTAGACGGATAACTCGGGGCAAATTTAGTGATCCATAATTTTTAGCAGAGACCAGCCAGTAATATCCTTCGTTAGCGGAGCTACAAGAAATACCATAGTACGACGACAACATTCAACAACCTTTTAACCAAGAGTTGCTTCGAAACTTCGCATAAGACTAGGGGAAAGTATGCATACTGCAGACGCAGTTTGTATTATTCTGCTCAATTCCTTCATCCATAATATAAATCCATACATCCCACGACAAAGTACATCTGATGCATCAGCCAACCTGGCCAAACAAAGGACCCACGACAGAGACACACACCGCCATACTTGTATCAGAAAAGAAAGACAAATAAAACCAAGAAGAGCGACCAAACATCAGGATTCCACAACATCGGGATTTC
Source organism: Papaver somniferum (assembly GCF_003573695.1). Lineage (NCBI taxonomy): Eukaryota > Viridiplantae > Streptophyta > Magnoliopsida > Ranunculales > Papaveraceae > Papaver > Papaver somniferum. Next base: position 8,498,274 of record NW_020622934.1, read on the forward strand.
ATAGCAGGATAATCATGGCGGGATTCACGGCATGATTAGGGACGTGTGAAGTCGAACGATTTTCTTCCCCTCGTGTCAAGCACACGAGTGAAAGAAGGGGCATAAATGTAGGTGTAAATAATCCACAGTGCTAGGTGGAAATATCCTAAGCTAAGTTGCACTAGGAAACAAAGGAAAAGAAGCACCGAATAACTCGAGCATGCACGAAGAAAGATAAATCACGTGTCCCGAGTGTGACAACCACCTAGCTGTTGGAGAGATCATCACTTGTAACCAAACTTGAAGTTATATTAATCATTCTTTTCACCTGGTGGACGTAGGTAATCATGCCGAACCACGTATATCTTTGTGTTCATGTTTGTTCATGCATCTTCACTTTGGTTTAGTTTAGTAGTTTCACCCTTGGATGTAGTGTGCGATTTTATGCTACTACAAGCGGAATACTGATTCCTGGGTTTGGAAGAACATAATAAGGAAAATGGGAAAGATCAGAGAAAATTCGTTTTGGAAGGTGGGCAATGGAAATAAAATCAGAATAATGATGATGTTTGGTGTCCTCAAGGTTTAACTCTTAAGAATGGCCAAGACCAGCTGGTGCAAGGGGAACTGGTAAACAGTCTCATGGACTGTAATAATCATCCTTGGACCTGGAACACCAACAAACTAAGATTGTTATTTGAGGATAAAATGGTTGCAGACATACAAGCTATCCCAATCAACAACGAAAAAGATGATCAGCTTATCTGGAAGCTAGAAAAGAATGATAAATTTTCAACAAAGTCTCTATACAACAAACTCAAAAGAACAAACCAACCAACTGATAGAGATCAAGCAAGGTTTTGAAAGAAGTTATGGGGTCTGAACATCCATCCAAGACTCAAAACTTTCCTTTGGAAGTGTGTGCATTCGATTCTCCCTTTAAATGGTAGAATTGCACAAATCCTCCCTGATGTGAATAAAATTGGCCCCAACTGTGGGAAGCAGGAAGAAACACTCACCCATATCTTTATGCATAGTGAATTTACAATATCTGTCTTGCTTTACATAGGTCTGGACACTTTGATGGTTAGGAATAATCATCTAGAATTTCATACTTGGTTAGTAGACTGGTTCCATAGAAAAGACATATATGAATATCAGGTGCATGATTGGCCAGAGATAATGACAACTTTCTTATGGGGTATATGGAAATCTAGATGTGATTGGGTTCAAAAACAAAAAGCTCTCTGTCACTAGCACCATGTTTGTTTACTCCTGACTCATCTGAGTCGTCTGGATCTGAATCATCTGGATCTGAGTGAAATCACCTGACTCATCTGGATCTGAGTCGATATGTTTGTTTTGAGTCAGATCTGACACATCTGACTCGGAAATAAGTGAGTCAGTGGTTTGGTCTCATGAGTCAGGGGTATTTTGTTACCTGACTCAAATGAGTCCGAGTCAGGGGTTATGTCTGAGTCAGAGGTCGAGTCAGATCTGACTCAAAATGGAAAACAAACGGTCTGACTGCTGACTCGGTCCGAGTCAGGGGTTGACTCAGATTCAGACGCCGAGTCAGCTGCAAACAAACAAGTTCTAGGACTGGGTAGAAAATTATCTCAATGATAAGTTCCAATAGAAACATGTTAAATAACAAAGAAGGAAAAGATCAGATTGACATAGTTAAGTCAAGCAATAATGTAACAGTAAGTAGCTTTCATGTCAAAATGAACATTGCTGTTTTTTATTCTATATGCAAGACAAAAGCAACTGTAACTCTTATTGCTTGTGATCATGTAGGAGGTCTCCTTGGATCGAGGAGTTTCCAAGCAGTAGCTTCTACGGCAAGGAGCATAGAGCATCAGGCGATTTCTTTCACGCTCCAATGGTCTTAACAAATGAATTTTCCTCAAGTGCAATTTGAAAGCGACAAAGTGAAAGTGTTGGAAGCAGTTCGAAAACAAGTTTTGGAGATGAAAGACGAGAGGAACATATTGCATATAAGCAATTCTCTCAATTTTAAACTTTACATGTTGGGCGTAAAAAGCTTAAGTCTTATTCCTAATTCTGCAAATTTTATGGCCTGTAAGCTTGCAGAGTACTGTATGAGGGCAGCTTATTTTTGAGAGTGGGATTACAACTCCATCACTGCAATTTAATCAGGCAGGAAAGAAACAATGTTAGTGGTACAGTTTCTATAGGGTAATCCCCTGGTTTATTTATTAAAAAAAGAAAGTATTGCTAGGGGCGCTTTCTTTTGGTAACCCCCATAGTCTTGCCCGCCTAATACATGTCTAAGCATGCACCGACGGTATCTCATATTCCCATGCCAATGTATGATCAATGTTTATGCCTGTTATTGTTTCTATGTAGTCGTGCAAGACAAATCCCGTATTCCCAGTATTCACACGATTCACGCACCAAAAATTCGAAACACCAAAAAATTTGTACCTTTCTTTTCTGTGGAAAATGAAACGGTTTTCCAAATTTAAGCATTTCCAACAATAGCTTCCTTTTTAAAGGAACGAATGGTGATGCTCTTCATTTCCGCTGTCTTCTCTCTTTAGCTGTAAGCACCATTCAAAACCCATGCGATTTTCTCTCTACAACCCCGTCTTCTTCACCAAAATTTGGTTCCCAGAAAGTTTTTGATCAGAGAGAGAAAAGGAGATGGCCGAGTTCCGGTCAGATCACCAATCATATGGTGGTTTTGACCGGAACTTCGAGATAGTGAGCTACAATGGACAAATGAATAATACTAATTCACGCTGTCATGAGCATGGTCCTACAACTGCTGCTTCGCAGCCAAATCGTTCTTCACGTGGAGTTTCGACGGCATCAAAGAATTCATCAACCAAGTCTTGTTCAGCTACTTCGTGGAGTTTTAATGATCCGGAAATGAAGAGAAGAAGAAGAGTTATTAAATATAAATGTTATGCTGTTGAAGGCAAGGTTAAATCTTCTGTATGCAGAGGTTTTCGTTGGTTCAGAAACAAATGCTCTGAGATTGTTCATGGATATTAGCCGGCCCAAACAGCTCCATACAACTATAATACCACATGGAGAGACGGAGTCAAGGGGGAGAGATAGAGAGACGGAAGTGAGAAACATGGCATTTTTTTATGTTTTTGATTCAAATACAATGTCCACCATTTCATCGAGATTTTTCTTAATCTAGTTCTCCTTAATTGTTCATTTTTCTTCTTCTAATGCAGTCATGAAAAAAATGTATGGAAAATGAGAATCTTAAAAGAATGGAAGAAAAATGGAAGTTAGGTAGAACGCATCTAAGAGATTCAAGATCAACAGGTTTTCTACTCTTTCAATTTCTTATGTGATAGGTACCTTAATTCCTTGCAAAAATTGTTGATGAACGGGCCATCCCAGACACTAGTGACTAATGGTTAAATAACGTTGTTTAGTGATGATACCCAATCTTACGTCCAAAACCTAGGCAACAATCCACCTATCGAAAAAACGGATTGGCTATCCTTGCAAACATTTTGTCTATAACTAATGCGGCAGAGAACCCAAACTAGGTTAGCATGATGTTTAGCTTTGAGTATATCAGGAGAGAACCCAAATGGTTCTCTCCATGACATTTTAGTTGTTAAATCATTTTTTTCTCATTGATTCTTGTTCATCAAATGGTTGATGATGGCAGGCCATCAAAGAAGAGAAAGTAGGAAGAGTTTAATTTTACTTTTTTTTTTTTTACTTTTTTTTCTGAGGTTAGAGGCTAACCTCATAAGATAGTGATGACACCGATTTAGTATCGAAAACTTTACTTATAATTTTCAGTATCACATAAAAATCATACAAGTATTTTCACCCATTCTTGCCTATCAAGTACGACCGATTCAAGACGATTGTTGAAGAACCAAGGAAATCAAGTACAGTGGATTTTGAGCTGAAAAGTTTATTATTTTTGAATTTATACGTCTTGAATAATTTTGCCACTAAAATTGACAAAGGAGGAGATTGTTATAGGAATACTCGGTTGAACCCACAAGTTTTGTTATCTCAAGCTTGTTCAATGTTAGTTTACCAAAACTATATCTTGATTTCTAGTCTACTAAGTCAAGTATCAGACTAGGTTAATATTTGTTAGTTGAGTGTCAGACATCACCCTCGAAGACTGAAGATCGATGAAGACATTTGAAGAACTTCATTAATCAGGTATGTGAAGACTGAACCACTCTATTTTACCCACTAACTTACCATTTATCTTATGTGACTATGTCATATGACTTCTAGTAGATTTACAAAGAAGAAATTTGGAGTCAAGGTTGTGTTGTTAAATATCTTGAAATATGATAAGGTTCTTGAAATATCTTCACCCATTCTTGCCTATCAAGTACGAACGATTCAAGACGATTGTTGAAGAACCAAGGAAATCAAGTACAATGGATTTTGAGCTGAAAAGTTTATTATTTTTGAATTTATACGTCTTGAATAATTTTGCCACTAAAATTGACAAAGGAGGAGATTGTTATAGGAATACTCGGTTGAACCCACAAGTTTTGTTATCTCAAGCTTGTTCAATATTAGTTTACCGAAACTATATCTTGATTTCTAGTCTACTAAGTCAAGTATCGGACTAGGTTAATATTTGTTAGTTGAGTGTCAGACATCACCCTCGAAGACTGAAGATCGACGAAGACATTTGAAGAACTTCATTAATCAGGTATGTGAAGACTGAACCACTCTATTTTACCCACTAACTTACCATTTATCTTGTGGGACTATGTCATATGACTTCTAGTAGATTTACAAAGAAGAAATTTGGAGTCAAGGTTGTGTTGTTAAATATCTTGAAATATGATAAGGTTCTTGAAAATGTGTGTGTGTGGGGGGGGGGGGGGGG
>NW_020622934.1:8503261-8520183 GCF_003573695.1 Papaver somniferum
GGGTAGGGGTGGGGGGTCTACCAAAATACACCACCAACTTTTTCTTAGGAAACCTTTACGGACTAAACTCAAATATCCGAGAGTTCAACTTAATAAATCTCAATCAGGAAAGATATGAAGAGCTTATATCTGTTTCTCTTACAATCAGAATTTTACAGAGACAAGTCCGTGAACCTGATTATATCGTGAAAGTACTTGGACGATGCAAAAGATCAATATCCAAGAATCAATCAAGTCGTATCCAACAACTCCGATAGACTTATCTACTTGAATTGATTTTAACGTACAACCAGTGATATTTCAATTATAAAAATAAGTAATATAATGCGGATAACAAACAACACAGACACCAGAACTTTTGTTAACGAGGAAACCGCAAATGCAAAAAAAACCCGGGACCTAGTCCAGACTTGAATACCAAATTGTTTAAACCGCTACAGACACTATCCTACTATCATAACTTCGGACTGGAATGTCGTTGCGATTGAATTTAACCGTCACAAGAATTCATCTACAGTCGCGCTCCTTACGCCTTCTAAATCCCAGCAGGACTCTGCGCAATTGATTACCTTAGTTGACGTCCTTTACAACCTAAGAGTTGCTTCAACTTAATTGAATACTTTTAATACCAATCTTCCTCCCACAGAAAATCCTATATATGATTTCCTTTCTGATTAAAGATCAAAGTGAGATAGGAAATTGATTGCAATAGACAAGGTCTAGAAAACCTCAAACTCCGGTCTTATGACTCCCGAAGAGCAGCCTAGATTATTATTCAGCTAACTAGTGTAAACTTGTGGAATCACAAAGTCTGAGACGAAGAAACTTTGTGATTTCTATCTATCTTGTTTGTTGAAACAAGGCTCAACAATCAAAACAGGATCAGGATACACGAACTATCAAGATAACAATAATTGGACATGGCTTCACGAATCCCTAGGTGAAGTCTTTTTAGTCGCTAAACCCTAGAAGAGTTTTAAGGATAGGATGACTCTAGGTTACTACTAGGACACACAAGAATAGTGTCAGGAATTCAAAGATCCCAGTTGTTTGAGGTTTTCCTTTTATAGACTTTCAAGATCAAGGTTGTTTTAGATTTAAGCTAAGGGAGCTTTGGAATCAAGCAATCAATAATCACCGTTATATGAAAAACTTGACTTGAGATAAACATAACAGAACACACACTCTGGTTAGGATGAACCATAATCGAACTGTGTATAATGCGTGGCTCATAAAAGTTATCCGAAACTAGCCAATTGAACAATAAGCTTAACCATTTTCATATAACATTTTAAGACTTTTCTTGAGTCACAAATGCGATCAATCATGTCTAAATGTATTTTTAGAGAATTATTCAAATGCCGATTATCTCATAGAAATAGTTTTGATGCATCTGAAAATATTCGACAGGGTAAGTACGTGTACCGGGTAGGTGTACTATACTTGTTCGTGAATATGCTTGTCATAGTACGTGTACCGGGTATGTGTACCCTCAAGACAAAAGCAAATTTAAAACTCATCGATCTTTTATGTTATGCGTACCTTTCCAGTTTTGAAACCAACAGATATTTTCCGGTTAGCATACTAGGTATGCATACATTTCTGGTTTACGAGTTCACAGACTTTTTATGGTATGTATACCGGGTATGCGTACCAAAAATTCATTGCCAAATTATAGATATGCCGGTACGTGTACTGGGTACATGTAATGCGGCTCTGGACTTATAACGGTTCTCCCAGTATGTGAACTGGTATGCATACTTTATGTATCCAAATTTACAGTAGTTTCATCTCTCTATTGGTCAATATAAAACATTCCCCAATAACATTAATGACACATATCATTGTCCCAGGATATTTTCCAATGATTAAATATCGAATCATAATTAGGTCATGAGAAATATATTGTTCCTAACCAAATTCCTCTAAGTATGAACAAATGTTCTTAAGCTTTGTATATTTCGAGAACGATATTCAAGATAACCTTGACTCGAAATTTCTGTTATGCAGGTACTATCTAATTTAGTAATTTGACAATGCCTGATAGAATGAACGGTGAAAATTTGAGAAAATAGGTGGTTCAGTCTTCACTTACCTTTGTTGAAGAAGTTCTCCGGAGCTCCTGTTGATCTTCGCCTTCAAACGGTAGAATGCCGTGATATCCAAATCTCAACTACACACTTCTATCCTAATCCGAGATTTGACTAAATGTACACTAGAAATCAAGATATAGTTTTGAAAACTAAATTTGACAACGAGCTTGAGATAGCAACACTTGTGAGTTCGACCGAGCAATGCTCTAACAGTTATTAACAATATTAGTTCGAAATAATTTTTTGTTCAAGAATTAATTTGTGGATCAATTGAAAATTTCCCATGCAAATGATTTTATCATTTGATAATGTTTCAAACATCAAACAGAGAAATTCAGAACTTCTAATATTTCGGCTCAGGGTAAGTTGGTGAACCAGTTCGCAAACCATAAATATCTGAGTTTCATAATACAAGGAAGGTTAGGGAACTAGTTCGCAAACCAAAAGTTCAGAATGGGACTTTTAACGAGCCTGGTTAACAAACTGTGGTGACCTGAATTTTTTATGTTGGTGTAAAAATTTAGTAGTTGGCGAACCCGGTTCACGAACCGAGTCCATATGAGTTCTCGAACCGAGTAGGGTTAGCGAACCCGATTCACAAACCGTAGCACCTTGACTCGTGAACTTGCCTTACGATTCACGAACCATTTCACCAATGGTCACAGTAGAATTTAGCAGATACTCAAAGACTTATTTTTTTAAATATGTTTAGTATTGATATGACTCTCTTAAACACCTCTAAGACATCATTGATCAATAAAACACTTGTGTATGTGTATTATGATTATATTTTTAAGTGTTTAAATGAACACTAGATTGCTTATAGTTCATAAGGCATATTTGTCAAAAAGAACGATCATTGTGCACAGTTTCGTAACCGGACCACTGTGTACATTCTTATATGTAGTTTTCAAGAAATGTTTCTCACATTCTTACTTGAAACCCTAATTATTGTTTCATTCATAGAAAGAGTATCCTTGAATCTCAAGTTATTTTAGCTTGAATTCTAATTAAGCAACCCTAAATCTTTAAAAACTAAAGATAAATATGTTATTTCAACTAGGAAAATCAATTCCTGATACTTTATGTCCTAGTTGATATATAGATTCGTCCTCTACTGACCTAAGTTTCCTCTGTGAAACGTTATTAGGTTTACGACTAAAAGACTCCGCTTTGGGGGATTCGTGAATCCAGGTCCGACTATGTTTTACCTTAATAGTTCGGGTATCCTGATCTTGCTTTTCTTTTATCGAGGTTTTCGTAATCTCTTTCAGGAAAGATAAATAATTCTCGCAAAGTTTTCTTCATCTCAGACTTTGTGGTTCCTCAAGATAAATATCTAGAAACTATTCTTAATTGATAGGTTGAATATTGTTCTTGATAGGTGGTAAAAAATCCAGGCTTCTCATCTAAGGGAGTTTAAGTGTTCCAGATTTGTGAGGTTTGCTAACTTTGTCTATTACAAACAGATTTCCAAGCATTGATCTTCGATCAAAAGGGAAATCAAATATGCTTATCTGTTAGAGGAAGATTGGTTTCAAAAGTCTTCAGTTAGGTTAAAGCATCTCTTAATCTGTAAAGGACACCAGCTAAGGGAATCATTTGCCCAGAGCCTTACGAGGTTCAAGAGACGTAAGGAGCGCGACTGTAACTAAATTGCTTGTAGGGTAGATCCTACATTTTGTTCTGAATTCTGGTAGTAGGCTAGTGTCTGTAGCGACTTAATACAGTTTGGTGTTCAAATTTGGACGAGGTCCCGTGGTTTTTCTTCAGTTGGGGTTTCCTCATTAACAAAATTTCTGGTGTCTTGTGTTTTTCCCTTTCCACATTATATTGTTTATCTTTATAATAGGATTTACACAAGTAATACATACTCAGTATTAGTAGATACGTCCATATAATTGTGATCGATTATAAGACTTATTTCTTGTAGAATTTGTATCTTGAAAGATAGATAACAAGTTTATTACTTGACAGAATTCCGATTTGATTATTTGGATACGACTAGATTGATATTGGATATTGATTTTTGAGATCGCCTAAATAATCTTCTTAACAATCAAGTTCACAGATTTTTTAGTCTATACGTACTGATTGGCAAGGGATAGAGATATTGTCAAGGATCATTTATTTGGTCTGTTTGAAATTGTATTAGATTTTGTCCATAAAGATTGTCGAATGAAAAAGTTGATGGTATATTGGTACCCTCTCCTTTTTATAATTAATAAACTTGTTGGTGATCTTGATGAATGAGTTGTTGTTGTCTTGGTTTCCATCACTTGAGTTGTTGCTACTATGCTTGTTGTTGTTGGTGGAATAATTTTTTGAGATGGATTTGAAGAGATGCCGAACATGTCCATATCTTCAAAATATCATCGCAACATACATCAAACTTGTTATAGAAATGCTCGGTTGAACCCACAATTTTTGTTATCTCAAGCTTGTTATTAGTGTTAGATGATCAAAACTATATTTTGATTTATAGTCTACTAAGTCAAGTCTCGGACTAGGTTAGAATCTGGTAGTTGAGTATCAGACATCACCCTCGAGGAATGAAGATCGACGAAGACATTTGAAGAACTTCTGTATCAGGTACATGAGGACTGAACCATTCTATTTTACTCACTATCTTACCATTCTATCTATTGTGACGATGTCGTATGACTTCTAATAGATTTACAAAGAAGAAGTTTCGATTCAAGGTTGTCTTGTTAAAAATCTCGAAATATGATTCTAGCAAAGATATTCAACGATCCTTAACAATATTAGTTTTAAACAATTTATTGTTTGAATTAACTTGTGTATCAATTGAAAAATGCCCATGCAAATGATTTTATCCTGTGGGAATGTTTCAAACATCATAAGAGAGATATATTGAACTATATGATATTTCTGCTCAGGGTAGGTTGGCGAACTAGTTCGCAAACCGTGATCTCAGTTGGGAATAGTTCACGAACCTAGGTGTCCTATGAAAAAATAATTAGGTCTACGACTAAAATACTTCACTTTGGGTATTCATGAAGCCAGGTCCGACTATCTTTACCTTTATAAATCATGTATCCTTATCTTGTTTTTTTTTTGTTTGTTTTGTTTTGTTGTTGTTATTGAGGTTTTCGTAATCTCTTTCAGATAAGATAAATAGTAATTGCAAAGTCCTCTTCGTCTCATAATTTGTGATTACTCAAGATAGATATCTGAAAACTGATCTTAGTTGATCTTTTGAAGATTTTTCTTGAGAGGTGGTTAAGAATCTAGGATGATCTTCATGAGTCATAAGTTCCGAATTTGTGAGGTTTGCTAGCTTTGTCTATTGCAAACATATTTCGTCACCTTGATCTTTGATCTAAACAGAATCAAATAGACTTATCTATTAGAGGCATATTGGTATCAAAAGTCTTCACTTTGGCTGAAGCAACTCTTATTCTGTAAAGGACGTCATCTAAAAGAATCAATTGCGTTTAGCCTTGCGAGATTCAAGAGACTAAGGAGCGCGACTGTAACTGGATCGCTTGAAGGGTGGATTCAGTCTCAACTACATTTCAGTCCGAAGTTGATAGTAGGCTAGTATCTGTAGCGGCTTAATATAGTGTGGTGTTCAAATATGGATGAGATCCCAAGGTTTTTCTACAGTTGCGGTTTCCTCGCTAACAAAACTTCTGGTGTTTGTGTTTTTCAGTTTACACATTATATTGTTTATCTTTATAATTGGATTTACGCAAGTTGTACGTATCCAATCTTAGTAGATACATCCATCTAATTGTGATCGTTTACGGGACTTTTTTCTTGTAGAAATCGTATCTTGAAAGATAGATAACAAGTTTAATTACTTGGCAGAATTCCGATTGAATTATTTGGATACGACTAGATTGATCTTGGATATTGATTTTTGAGATCGTCCAAGTACTCTTCTTAACAATCATGTTCACAGACTCTTGGTTATATACATACCGATTGAGAAGAGATTAGAGATATAAAGTCGATACATTGTCAAGAATCATTCAGTTGGTCTACTTGCAATTGTATTAGGTTTTTTCCATACAGGTTGTCGAACGAATAAGTTGGTGGTGTACTTGGTACCATTACATTTTCTAAACTATATACAACAATCCGACGTAACACATCTAGAGGAAGTACCAAAAAATCTAGATAATATTGAATCAAATCTAGAAATAACCCATTGTGGTTTGGGATAGTGGTCTAGAAACAACCCCTTAAACTAGTACAAAAATACATTACTATAAAAAATAAACAAGATCGAGAAATATATAACAAATTATTCGAAAATGCAAGTCAATTTTGAATATGAATCCAAGTATGGGTTCCTATTCTAATATAAAATTTAATTGAATTCAAATTTACTTCTTAAAACATGTTTACGAAATTATTTTTTAACACGTTTTCAAAGCATCCATTTAAAATTGATTGAGATATCTAGTTGTTGATGGTGGTTTTTAGTTTAGGAGAAAACCGTAAAATTCCATATTTACGTGCCTTCATTCTATAAGGAAGTAGAGCCACTAAAAGCTGATGAGTGTCTATACCTCTCTGCTTACATATGTACTGTGTAATTCAATATCTACATGTACGAAGTTTATTAGAATAATATTGGTGCATGTTCCAATAATGCCAAGTATTCTATTTTATTAAAATCAAGCTCCTAGTTGCACTATTCACTAATGCGGAGCCTGCTGCGCAATTAAGCTCCTAGCTGCATTATGCGGAGCCTGTTGCGCAATTAAACTCCTAGTTGCATTGTTCACTAATGCGGAGCCTACTGCACAATTAAGCTCCTAGTTGCATTATGCGGAGCCTGCTGCATACCTATTTTATGTTGTGTTCCCAGCTGACTCTTAATACAGGCTGTGTCAATGAAACCAGCGCCACGAAACTCATAAAAATGAAAAATTATTAATTTTTTTAATATACAAAATTTACTTAAATTGATTAATTTTGTGTCTATAGACAAAATTCAATTTTTTGACCTAATTTTGTCGACTCACAAAATTGGATTCCTGCCCTAAAAACGAAGCATGCACGATATATTGATTCATATTGGTCGAGACTAAACCTATGCCAGCTAGGAAATTGGCTCATCATAGAGCTAGTAGGAATAAAACCCTAAAAATAAACAAAAGGGGAACCGTGACTAATCAAGTCAGTCACGGACGAAGCACGACCTTCGCCGGCCGATTTAACCCTAGCTGGCGTCTCCTATGACCGAACGGCCCTGCTCCTGGCCCCACGTGCTCCTCTTTCCTATCGTCCAATCACATCGCTGCAAGCTCCGCTTTATTTTAGGCTGGTCGAGCAAGCTCCATGATAGCTACCTGTTCTACTATTCCGTCCAATCATATTTCTTACAACATACATGCTCCATTCCGTCCAATCATATTTCTTATATCCTACATGCTACGCTCTCACCATCGGTTCGCTTTAACTAGGTAGACGACATCCAAAAGTTCACCCAAGGTCGGACGAATATCTTAGAGAAACTCGTAAAGAATCTAGACATTAGATGTATGTCAAAAGTTTCGTTTGGATGTCTAGTATAACATACTAAAAAATCACATCAATCGGATTAACGAGATAAAAGATACAGCTTAAAGAACGACCTAGGTCATGGTTGAAAACTGACAGAATCCCTCCAGAATTCTTCCTGAGTTTTACTGTTAGGCGGTTTTCACCTACTAAAAGAGATCTAAACCTAAATACTCCCGTGAAGGAAGATATAAATTTCTTTTCTGATAAGAATGGAGGGGAGGATAACCAAAATCCGAGCTCGTATGGGAATTCTACAATAGTTTTAGTGAAGGGTCTCACATATGAATTTTCTGACTACGAAATTTCACGAATTTATTCATCTATTAACATAAACTTCCATTCTCTCTTTAATTCAAGAGGTGGACTAATTTGATTATGAGACCATATGTCTTGCTACGTATGTGTGACTACTTCCATACTCATATATATTTTTTCCTCTCTTTCATGACCACCCATCACCTCTCGTTGATGTTATGAAAGGCGGTGCTTGACTTGTCACTTATGGCCACCTGCTGCCTAACTTGCGCATGATTGGTAGAAATATTAAGTTTTACAAACAAGACCCACGATATATGTTAGTTGCTGGAATAATAATAAATTCATGACCACTTTTCACATGTCACAGTGGTGGGCCCACTCAGCAACTACCATACGTGGCTTGCTCCACTTTTCATTAGTTGTGGTGTAGCTTGCTCTATATCATATAGATTTTACCATGAAAGTAGCATGACTATGAAAGTCACAACCAGGTATTATTTTATACCAAAACACTCGAGACATCATACATGTCACAAACTGGGGGATGTACATCAGGGTATTGGTCTGACGCTTTACAACGTGCGATGTGCAATACACCCATTATGAGAACGTGACAGGAAGAATGGACAGTTAACGAGTAAAGGATAAGTGGGTACACAACCGTCCAGTCCTACCTCCACAATAGGGGACGGTTTCTACCACCTTCACATGTCTCCACTACTCCACTACTCCACAACTCCCACTTCCTATGAGATCGGGATGTTTGACTATGACTTGATATAAATAGATTCCAATTTATTCAATCAACAACTGATGAAAAAAGTTTCCAGAGAACACAGAAGAACTTAAAGCTTCCATTTTTTTACGAAGCATGTTCTATTTTCATAGACAAGTCATAAACAGTCACATCTTACGGAGCCTATATCTGATCTCAACACCTTCTCTGATTTCCTCCCTACGATCAACCCTTCTCCTTCATTTTGTGACCGACGCAAGACTGGAACGACGATTTTTTGGTTTAGGCCAGAATTGTACAGATTGATCTCTCGAATCTAAAGTACTCTTGTGCAGTACATTTTTTTAAGGTATAAACTCGTTTCTCATCAACCTACCCACTTTACCATTTTCGGAAGAATCAGTTTTTACCCTACTACACTAGTTATCGAAAGTTCAACAACAAGTACAACATTAACGTTTCCCTAAAACCATCAATAATATAAAATGTTATATTTCACAACTTTATACAATAAGTTGCAGAACACAACTAATGTATTTTATTCCTTCGACATTTTGACCATAGATGATGATCAAGTCACTTTATACTAAATTCATTAAATAAACTTCGTATGTTTTAATATAAAAACACTATGTTTTATAATTTCTCTCCAGAAATCTCCAACGAAAACTCCCTCTGCCTGAATTTTCATTGCTCAAATCGGCTCTTTAGAAGCTGATCTGAGAAGACTAACCAACAACCCAACAACTTTTTCATCTTGCTTCCCTGTTTGTTTCTTTTAATCTAGCTTGCTCTCGATTCAAATTTTATTATGTTGTTCTTGAGATTTTATGGGTTTGTTCTCTAGATCTAAGGTTGTTTGTGCAAGTATGGCTTGTAATCTTTCGTTGAGAAGCAATCAAAGCATGCGATCATCTTTGGTCCAGATCTATCATCAACTTCAAGTAACAACATCATCTCCAACTGTTCTAAGAAGATCATAGTTTTTCTCTGATTTTGGTGGTGATTGGAATCTAATATTTCTTGTTTTAAGTTTTACCGATCTACTGTTCCTTAAAAGTGGTTTTGTTTCGGCTAATATATCTAGTTTTAGGTTTTCAGCAACAAGTTATCCCAAGACACCAGCAACAACTTCAGGTTCTAAGACACCATCAACAACATAGAATATACAGAAAGCACCAACAATATTTAGTTCCATACTGATTTCGATTAAGACCCAAACCGATTCAGATCAATTTTGTCCCATGAAGACCTATTTAGGTTATCTTTTCTACCGTTACTTTGAAAAAACACTTGAAAATTGGGTGGATCTTTGGATCTTTTTAAACCTATGTCATTTCTTTTACCATGTTTATGAAAAAACCCTTGAGAAATGGTCGGATCTTTGGATCCTAGTATCTCTATTGATTATAGATTTGCTTTATAGTTTGAATGAGTCACTTATAATCCAAACTAGGTCATTTAAAATTGGAATGCTTCTTAGAAATTTTTTTGAGACGGTTAGGATTCAGCGTTGGATTATGTATGGTAACTTTGTTGTTAAGAGACTTGTCTGTGATGGTGTTTGCTACTTTGAAATTCCTGTAATAGTTGAAAACCTGTTGGTCAATTATGTAACCAATCCCGATTCCAAATTGGAGTATCATTATAAATATATTTGAGGCTTGCCTCTTTTTCTTAGAAATAAACAAAAAGACTTCGTACATTTTTTTTGAATGTATAGTCCGTCTGAACTAGATAGAAATGGAATAGTTTTTATATACTCTAGTTTCTAACCCTCGTTTGAAGGATGATGTCTTCGTTTGTCCTTCAGTTCTCCGTCTTCAAATTTTTAAGAGTAACTAGCACATTATTCAGTCTTTGCACTTCTAAATCCTAAGTCTAACCTAACGAAGTTGACTTTAGTTAGCAACTCAAGCAATGAATCTTGACATCCAAACTTGACAACCATACTTGACATTCCAAGGTATGTTGGGGTCAACCGACAAATGTCTTTTTATATATATATATAAATAAATATCAATTCTCAACCAAGTGAATTAAAAGGTTGAAAATAAGATTAGGTATTTTCTTGGAATATCGTCAAAATAAAATAAAATTCGAAGAAATAATAACAATTTGACAGTCGATTTTTCACGAGCTTATTACTGTTGCAAACTGTTTACCTATTTAACAAATAAAAGCATTTATTTTTGGTTGTATGTTTGCTTGTATTAGAGCATCGCTCAGTCAAACTCACGAGTTTTGGTATATCAAGTTTGTTGTCAAATTCAGTTGATCAAAACTACATCTTAATTCATAGTCTACTAAGGTTAGTCTCGACCTTGGATTAGAGCATGGTTATCAGGAATCACTGAATACCCTTGAAAAATGAAGGCTAAAAGACAACGAAGACATCAACGAGGACTTCATCAACAAAGCTATGTGGAGATTGATTTTTTTTAACTCTTGTTTATTGTACCTTTCAAATCTATCGGTACAAAATGCTCAATCTTTGGAATAATTTCTATGATGGTATATATATATTTATGTGTACACTTGAGGAGTTTTGAACCTTATACTTTGTTGAGAATGACCTTTGACACTAAAAGTCCGCATATTGCGGTGAATGAAATACGAGACCAATGAGCCAAGAATCACTCAATTCCGAGTTATAACGAAGAAGTTATGAGTGATCTGCTAAAGTAGAATATATGTGGGGCAAAAGGCAGTTCATGAATAGTAAACTGCAAACGAACTCTAGTGACAGTTCACGAACTAAAACATAAAAACTTGACTATATGCTTATTGTAGTCTAGTTTTTGATGTTTCATATTCTTAGAAGGATGGCTATTCTTCCATACAATTTATAGCCATATTTGGTTAGTTTTTAAAGTGTGTAATGTTTTTTATTCCTTCCTAACTTAAATGGTAATTTATTTTATTGAATTAAAATAATTACAAAAATAAAATTTATGCTAGTAATTATTTACTTCATTATTTATGCTAAAGTTGCGTAATTTAGGAAAGAATATCAAAACAAAGAGAGAGTCTTAAAAAAAGGAAAATAACTCACGAGCTTGCTTAGAATTCAAGCTGCCACTATAAATAGAGGATTCATGTAAGCTACACAAACTATCCATTGGGAAAATTTTTGTCCGCTGCATAAGGTTGTTTTCCGCTATTTATGTTCTTCAAGAGTGAGACCTTAAAGTATTTACTTGAGGATCGTAAAGCACAAGTTGGTAATAATCTTCTTAGATAAGTGCGAAACTTGTACCTAGTTGATTTCATTAATCATTATATATTCTAAGTGAAAAGGAGAGGGAACCAAGTACTCCACCAACTTTTTTGTCGGCAACCTGTATGGAAAAAACCTAATACAATCGTAAATAGGTCAAAATAAAGACCAGTGAAGAAGATTGTATATAGAGTTTTTGTATTTCTCTTCCACAATCAATATGTATAAACCAAATATCTGTATACCTGATTGCGCGGAAGAGTACTTGGACAATCTCAAAAACAAATATCCAAGGTTAATCTAGATGTATCTGAATTCTAACAAGGATGAAATTTACAATCTATCTTTCAAGATATGAATTCAACAATAAGGAGTTTTGTTTTTATCTCAAATAATAAGGACTTAAACTATCTAGATTGATTCACGTACTATTTGTGTTATTCCTATTATAATGATAAACAATATAATGCGGAAAAAGGAAAACACAAGATACCGGAAGTTTTCTTAACGAGGAAAACTGTATTTGCACAAAAATCCATGATCTCGTCTAATTTTGAGTACCACACTGTATTAAACCGCTAAACATACTAGCCTACTATAAGAATTCGTACTGGAATGCAATCGAGACCGAATTCACTCTCCAAGCAATTCAACTGCTATCATGTTCCTTACGCCTCTTGAACCTCGCAAGACTCTGTGCACTTGATTCCCTTAGCTGACATCCTTTACAGCCTAGAGTTGCTTCAACCTCAGTGAATAATCTTAAACAATATAATGCGGAAAAGGAAAAACACAAGACACCGTAAAATTTGTTAACGAGGAATATTTCATCTGCAGAAAAACCCCATGACCTCGTCTAGTTTTGAAAACCACACTATATTAAACCGCTATAAACACTAGCCCACTATCATAATTCGAACTGGAATGTACTTGAGACCGAATTCAGTTTCCAAGCAATCCAGCTGCAGATGTGTTCCTTACGACTCTTGAACCTCACAAGATTCTGCACACTTGATTCCCTTAGCTGACATCCTTTACATAAGAGTTGCTTCAACCTCGGTGAATTTTGGTACCAATCTTCATCTAACAGACAAGCATATTTAATTTTCTTTTTGATATGTTTCAATATATGTTTGGAAATCTATTTGAAGTAGACAAATTCCAGCAAACCTCACGAATTCAGAACAATTACTCAGTTATCCGAGAAGCCTGGATTACTAACAACCTCTTAGAACAATCCAAACAAATCAAAGAAGGGTTCAGGTATCTATCTTGAGGAATCACAAAGATGATACGAAGAGGACTTTGTGATTTATATATATCTCGTTCCTGATCCAAGATTACAGAAACCTCAACGATCAATAAAAACAAGATCCGAATACACGAGCTATCAGGTAAAAGATAGTCTGCCGGGTTTCATGAATCCCTAAGCGAAATCTTCAAAGTCGTAACCTAATTATGTTTCTCCGATAAAACCTAAGTTTTAGAGGATGACTCTATCTTAGCAAATATGATACAAGACTGTCAGGGATTAAGAAATCATGTTGCAAGAATCTTTCTATTTATAGATTTTTAAGGCTCCATGTAGCTTTGAATTCAAGTTAGGATTGCTTACAATTCAAGCAAACACTTTCTTAGTTTAGATGAAATTCTTATTAGGAATTCATGTAAGCGTGTGAGATGTCTTCCTTGAAATTATACAGAAAAATATGCACTATGGTCTAGTGTTCTGGAAACGTGCACAATGATAGTCCATGGACGCTAAGTATCCTTTGAACTTATATTCACATATCGGTGTTCAATAAATATCACGAATTAATCAAATATCCACAAACACAAAATGATTAGTGAATAAAGTTATCTTAGAAGTATCTATGAGAATTGTGGCAAAAGCGAACATATTCATATAGAATAGTTCGTATATTTCTGCTAATATTGGAACTGGACAGATTTGCAACTCCCTAGTAGTTCGTGAAATCAGGGAATAAGGGCTTACAAACCGGAGAGAAAGTATTTATGTAAAGTCAACCAAAACAAAAGCCTTCGATCCAAATTCAAATAAGCCGGACCGAAATATATTCTCCCCATTGATAAAAGTGGCATTTCCCAACCGATTTACTTTCAGGGGTTCGTCCTCGGGGGAGTTGGGGGAGTTGAGTGTAGTTCAGTTTTTACCCTTTAGTCGTGGGGGAGTTCGAAGGAGTCTCTCAAAATCCCCGTTAGTCGTGGAAGAGTTTAGAAGAGTCTCCCGAACTCCGTAGAAAACCCCCTTTAGTCGTGGGAGAGTTTGAAAGAAACTCTTGAACTCCCTGTTAGTGGGAAAACCCTAGAATGTTAGGGAGTTGGTTGTGTTGGGGAGTTCTGGGGAGCTTATAGTGTATTTT
Organism: Papaver somniferum; assembly: GCF_003573695.1. NCBI lineage: Eukaryota > Viridiplantae > Streptophyta > Magnoliopsida > Ranunculales > Papaveraceae > Papaver > Papaver somniferum. The sequence continues at coordinate 8,517,494 of NW_020622934.1, forward strand.
TGCCTCGCTACATATCTCTTAAAAAAGTGGAGATTTTGGAAGAGTCTCCCTAACTCCCTAAACTCAAAACACCAAACTCTCTCAAACTACCAACAGTCTCCCTCAAAATCCTCAATATATTGAACTCCCCCCAACTCACCCGTGGACCAACCCTAACCCCCTGCTTGTGATTTCTTTTTTCCTATAAGAGAAAAGAAAAAGTAAAGAAATTTTTTAACGAACAACCTCTCAATCGTGTATCATATCGAAGACAACGACTAACAAGTACTCCCTCCGTACCTATTATATAGGCGGAATTTCCATTTTCTCTTGTACCACTATATAGGCGGAGTCCAAATTTTAAAACAGTTTTTTACTTATTTTACCCCTATTTATTTGCTTAGGAATCATCACATTGAGTATATGTCTCCAACATTGGGAATATAATTAAGAATAAAACAGAAAAATGCATAGAAATGTATAAAATCAATAAACATTTCTTAGTCTAAGAGAAATGGTCCCTCCGTCTATATACGTGGTTCGGAGGGAGTAACAACCATCTCGTGCAACGACAATGATATTGATCACCCCATTCAAAGAGTCGCTGTGATGATCACAATCTTAAAAAGAAGCCAAAACAAACTGCACGATCAAATGTGCATTTAATTTTTAACAATTCATTCTTATGTGTTATGACTGATAAAATCCAATTAATCGCACCCCATCACACAATTCTAGCATATGCCCGACATGTGCATTTAATTTTTAAGAAATGCATTCCTTTTTTCTTTTTTTTTTTTTTTTCGTGATAAGCTACAGCTGACTCAGATCCCTACCCAAATCCAGCCAGTTGAACTATACAACTAATTAAATACAAACTTCTACCACGGTGGGGATCGAACTTCTGATTTCCTCCGAGTTGATGGGATACCACTGATAGACGCATTTATGTGTCTATTTTGTTCTCAATTTTCTGTATTGTTAGACTCGATTAAGTACTTATTGTGTTATTTTGTGTTCTTGTAGATGTTTTTAGAGAAATAAGCTCTTGCGGCGATATTGGCTCAAAAAGTGGTGTTTATACCCCAGGATAGAGTACTAAAGGCACCCCGGAAATGCACCGGAAGCGTCCCAGAAATGTCCCCGAGGAATCCAGAAAAATTACTAATTCCACCCCAATTGCTAAAGGGACCCCAGGGATGGATTAGGGGGAGGTCACTTTCTTCCCAGAATTTGAAAATAATATTTGGCGGGAAAATTTCTTTATGTACTGGCAGATTTTCCAATCGATTTTTGAAGGTGTTTTAAGGTGATTAAATCGCTGAAACTTAATGGGTATATGTGATATGTATATAAGAAGATATTTTGGTGGTTGGGATCGATCAAATTTGGCCAGATAATCGATTCTCGATTAAAACAGGAAAGAAGAGATATCGGTTAAACTTGGAAAGAAAATTACGTGAAGATGCTGCATGGGTTGTGGAAATTAAGTGCAGATATTCTCCTAGGTTGCGTATCCACATATTGTGGAAATTTTCAAGACAATCAACGCATGCATAGAAAGAAAATAGGAAATTATTCCCAAGAATAATTTTCCTTTACTGTGAAGATTTTGAGGAATTAATGGAGAGATTTGATGCGCCTAAAATGTATAAATAGTAGCTACATGAGTCCTGGAAGGGTTGTCGAGAGTTTGGGGTCGAGAGGAGAGCTCAGGAGGCGTGAATCAAGAGTTTTCAGAACTCTGTTGCTGCTGCTCGTGAATAACAGGGAAACGGCGACGGTTTATTCATCCGTCGTAATAGTTTCTTCAACTGGATTGCAACGTTTATCTTCATTGTAACAGTTTCTTCATCCTCGTTTGCAACATTTATCTTCAGATTTGTAACAATTATCTTCAGCATAACAGTTGAGACTTGAAACAGTCGGTCTGTAACGCATATGCGCTGTTGCAGATTTCCTGTTTCATTGTTTTCTCTTCTTGTAAATACGAATTGAGCTTAATAAAATATTTTGAGAGGTATTTCACCATGATGAGCTAAACCCAACATTGGGACAACGGAGGAGACGATTTTCGTCAGTCTGGTAAATTTAATTTATTCTTTTTATGACTTTTGCATTGATTTAAAATGAAAAAATGATTTTGAGTAATTAGTTATCATTTTATTTGATGCGGCATGCTTGCTTAAATGTTTGATGTCACATGCTTACGATTTATAACTAATATTTTGAGAATCTATATTGGTAAAATAAGAGTCCGTGAGCGATAATTGTTAAGGATAAATAAAATGTACCATATGCATGAGAATTGGCCAAGTACTTAGTCCCAGTAACTCTCTACCAATTTGTCAATATATTTGTATATATATTTATTTTCTAAAAAAATTATCCTTCACAATTCCGAGAGTTTGAACCTCATTACTACAACCCCACGAAAAATCTCTAATCATTTTGGCGCCGCTGCCGGGGATTTGTGCTTAGGTAGAATTTTTAGTTTTTTATTATTTTATTTGTTCCTTTTTACGTTTCTTTTTTTGTCTTTGATTTACAGGTTCGAAGTGGAATACTAAGGACTTGGGAACAAAAAAGCTTAAAGCTAAAAGCTAAAGGAGAAGAAAAAAAAAAGACATAATTTTTTTTTTTAGGATTTAATTTTTATTATTTTTTTTTGTATATAGCTTTTATTTATTTTTTTAGAATTTTTAAATAAG